>NC_056628.2:77012460-77227460 GCF_002870075.4 Lactuca sativa
TTATTTAAACTACTTATTTGAAAACTTTTAACGATTATAAAAATATATTTAGGAAATATTTTAGTTAAATTGAGATTACAATTTAGTTTTGTCATTTATCACTTTTAACTATTAACAAAATATTCTTTGGTTTTTTAAATGGAGCTGAAATTTATATTTAAGTTGACATTGTAATGTTATATTTAAATTAACAATTTAAGTATTTTGTCCAAACTATTCAAAAGTTGTAGCTTTAAACTGATAATGGTTTACATACAACAACATATTAAATCTAATAAATTAAGTATAATATATTAAAAGTTAAACATATAACTATATAAGTAGAAGTAAAAATATTATTTTAAAATTGAAATTTAGTATATTTATGATTACACTTTAAGTTTGATATTTATTTAACCTTACTAACCAATTTATAATCATTATTAGAAAGACACTATAATTAATCACTTTTAACTATTTACAAAATATTCTTTGGCTTGTTTAAGTTAAACTGAAATTTATATTTAAGTTGAACATGTAATGTTATATTCAAATTAATAATTTAAATATTTTATACAAATTGTTCCAAAATTGTATCTTTAAAATAATAATAGTTTGCATCCAACAATGTATTAAAACTAATAAATTAAGTATAATATGTTAAAAGTTAAAAAACATAACTTTATAAGTAGAAGTAAAGATATTATTTTAATATTGAAATTTAGTTTATATATGATTACACTTTAGATTTGATATTTATTTAACCTTATTAACCAATTTATTATTATTATTAGAAAAAAATTGAAAAGTCATGAGAGTTTCTAATGAATGTGGTGAAAAAAAAATACATGAGAGTTTCAAATGAATGTGATGAAAGAAAAATATTTGCTTTATAATATAATATGATATAATTTATGTTTTTAGATTTTGCTTTTTGACAAATAAGGGAATGAATTATGAATGCAACCAAATTCCAACCAAAGCTTAAAGGAATTGAAACTCCATGAATAATGGAATACGAAGAATTCCAATGGAATTAAATTTCGTTCGTTTCACAACCAAACACACCACATGATACAATTTTCAATTCCATTTAATCCGTTTCCACAAGAATCCACGAACCAAATCCCCCTCCATTCTTGATTGTAAAAAGGCCTTATTTATTAATATACATATTCTTTTTGATACGTTTTCCATGTATGATTGGAACTTTTAAACGAGGGAATTTGTTCCTGATAGTGATAACACAAACACTTTAATCATGGGCCTAATTTACGGACATTGTTCTTGTAACTCGTTTCCACGAAATACCTTCACGTCACAACCACTTCGTCTTTCCAACATACAAATAAATGTTAACAAAACATCATTCTCACAACTCACCTTCTAATATAAAAATAAAAAAACACATCAATCAGTTTCAACCCACCAATAAATTATTTAGTGTCACACTTCTTCAAAAGTCCCAATAATCTTTTTTATATATAATCTCAAATGAACAAAAAAAAAAATAACTTCTATTGCTGAAGCTTAAGAACAGGAAAAGCAATAACATCTCTTATGCTAGCCGAATTTGTGAGAAGCATCACCAGCCTATCAATCCCAATTCCCTAAAATCAAAATGTCAAAATAGGTTAAACGCAAGAAATGTTACTTCTATTTTCAAAATAAAATAATAATAATAATAATAAAATAAAAACAAAAATATTTTTACCATTCCTGAAGCTGGAGGCATTCCATATTCCAAAGCTGTTAAAAAATCTTCATCAAGAGTCACTTCATAAGCCACGTCATCATCATCATCATCTTTTTTTTCCTTCCCTTCTGCAGCCTCTCTTTTTTTATTATGTTGCTTCACTTGTTCCTCCAAACGTCGCCTCTGTTGTACATATATATAATTTTTTTAAATTTTATACTTTTAAGAAATAAATCATACAAAAATTATACATAATAATATAAAATTAATAAATTACCTGGTCCAAAGGATCAGTTAATTCAGAAAACGCATTTCCCAACTCACGACCACAAACAAAAAGCTCAAATCTCTCTGTTAAACCTGCATCCCTATTCACCAAATATAATGGATAACAAAAATAAAAATCCGACAAAAAATACAATATAAAAAAAAAATAAAAGATTAACCCTAAAAATAAAATACATTTTGTACCTCCGATGTGGCTTAGCCAAAGGAGAAACTTCAACAGGATAATCCAGAACAAATGTAGGCTGTACTAATGTTGCTTCTACTACCATTTCAAAAACCTGAAAAATTAAAGTACAACTATTAATATGTAAAAAAAAATTAAAAAAAAAAAAAGTAAATGAGAAATGGATTTATAAATATTAACCTCATTAAGCACGTGGCCCACAGAAGAGCAAGCTTCAATTGAATGTCTGTCTGGATTACGTGGGCCCAGATCGAGTGCACTAAGAATTGCTTCTTTAACAGCATTTAAATCATTTCCTAATTTAATAAAGTCAACTCCTGTGGCTTCTTTGACTAAATTATGCATTGTTTCTCTTCTCCATGGTCTTTCAAGGTTAATTTCTACACCCTGTATGTATAAAAATAGCAATGTATTTTCATATAATTATTAATTAATTTTGAAAGTAGATTGCTATTTTTAGTATTTAAGATACCTGATAATCAAGAGTAAGCTTCCCATGAAGTGAAAGAGCACATTGAGTTACAATTTCTTCTGCCATGTTCATCATGCTTTCGTAGTCTGAGTATGCTTCATATATCTGGAATATATAAAGAGTTAAGATAATGTTATAAAAATGAAACCTTTATGTAATATTATTAATTATACTATAAATGTAAAACGATTACCTCTATTGTTGTGAATTCTGGATTATGACGTGTTGAAAGGCCTTCGTTTCTGAATATTCGGCCGATTTCGTATACTTTTTCTAATCCCCCAACCTATAAGTTGCTTTTAATGGATTGATTAAAAAATACTTTTATAAAAAAAAGTTTTAAAGACTCGAAAGCTCACCAACATTCTCTTCAAATGGAGTTCAGTAGCAATTCTGAGATAAAGATCTCTACCAAGAGAGTTATGGTGTGTAATAAATGGTCTAGCTTCTGCCCCACCAGCTGCTTCCTAGAAAGTCAAAGTCAAAGTCAAAGTCAAAGTCAAACCAATTTTTTTACTTTTTAGTAATCTCAAAGGTTTAAAAAAGAATCAAATTATTTACAAACCTGTAAAACGGGTGTGTCAACTGAAATAAATCCCATTAATTCAACTGTCTGGCGTATAATTGAAACAATCTACTGAAGTGAAGCACAAATCAGCATACTACCATTTCAAGATAACAACTCATATTCTTTAATGCACTAAAAAGGTAACATATTTTACATATTTAGTCCCTTATGTTTTTTATTTTGTACACATTTGATTTGACCATTACATTTAAAAATTTTTAACCATACCTTTGCTCTATTACGGAATACATCAGCTACCTCTGGATTTGCAATCATATCTACATATCTATGCAACAACATAAGATTGCCAATAATTATATTTTCATAAAATTGCCAATAAGGATTGATTAAGGAAGGCAAATGTTATTTCAACAAAAAAATAATTATAAAAACGAACCGTTGCCGATAACGTTTATCCTTATCTTGCAGACCATGAAACTTGTCTGGTAATGGAAGCAAAGACTTTGTAAGAATCGAGAACGAATTTACACACAGAGAGAGCTCCCCTGAAACATAAATAGGAGGAATGAGTAATAAGATTGTGATTTGTGAATGAGATTGAAAGGTAAATATGCAAGAAAGAATATTACTTCCCTTTGAAAATGGTATAAAGAGTGTAACAAATTTGCTAACTTTGAACCAAGGGAATTGTGGATAACTGAAAACTGACCTTTTTCTGTGCGTTTAATTGAGCCTCTTGCACCCAATATGTCGCCTATATCAACAAGGGACTTCAATTGATCAAATTGATCGTTTGCAAGCCTTTCCTTCTCACAGTAAAGCTGAAATCACAATGGAGATTGAAGTTATCATTTATCAACAAGCAACACAATCTTTGGATATGAAAATAAGGGAGATGTTAATTGTTAATTTGTTATCACCATACCTGAATTGTTCCAGAATCATCCCTTAAAGTCAAGAAAGCGAGTTTTCCAAAAGCCCTACGTGCCACAATTCTTCCTGATATTGATACTTGATCATTCTCAGTGTTGGACTCTTCGCCATTGCCTAGATGCTTATAAATCTCTTGCAATTGATTAGCAGTATGGGTTCTGTCCCACTTGTATGCATAGGGTTCGTAGCCCTTGCTCCTCAACTCTTCCACCTGCGAAAGAATGAAGAATCCATTAGTTTTATTGGAAAAACTTTAGAACGATTCGTGTTAAATATGATATAAATTAGGTGTTATATTCATTCATCAGTGACTAATAGCACGCAATGTTTACTCCGTTCTACTGAAAACATCATCGATTTGATTTTAAAAGCAAAATGTCAATGAGAAATAGAAGAAATGGGAATTTCTGAAAAAAAAAATGCGCGACTATTGTAGAGATAAGAGAGAAATGGGGTAAGACCTTTTTGAGACGGATTGCGCGAATGGCGTCTCTATCGGAGGTTGAGGTTGTAGTGGAAGCGGCGGATGATCTCCTACCCCTGCCGCCTTGTTTTGGCACGGCAGCAGCGGCGGCGGCGGCGGCGGAAGTGGAGGAAGAACAACAGCGGACTAAAGTAACGGGGAGATATGATTTAGAAGTAGGAGGAGGAGAGGCAGCTAAATGGAAGAGGTGTCTCAGAGGCCGTGACGACCAAACCTTCAAGGCCTCCATTGTCATCTGAACTGCTAATTTGCTAGCCAGAACAAACTCAAGAGGGTTGAAGAAAAGGTATGTTTGGTATTTTCTTGACAAAACTATAAAATTGGTCCACGTGGTTTTCAAAAAACTTTGAAAAGGGTCCAAAAAGTTTTCAACTTATATGGAAGATCCAAAATCAAGAATTTTCTTTGATTTTGGTCCATGAAGGACTTGAAAAGACTGTTTTGCCCTTTTTATTTCTTTTTTTGTATTTTTTAAATTTTCTTTAATAATTTATTTATTAAAAATTAAAAATGAAAGAACTGGGCCCACTCCCACCCCTACTCTCTCTCTCTCTCTCTCTCTCTCTCTCTCTCTCTCTCTCTCTCTCTCTCTCTCTCTCTCTCTCCAGAAAGAACCCACACACACACACACTCCATATACAAACAAAATCCATGATGAACACACTCATCCACCATCGGTTTCACCGATAAACTCCACCGCCAGTCCACCCAACAACACCGGTTTCACGATAAACTCCACCGCCAGTCACCGTCATCCACCACAACCCTTACCAGAAACATCCTCATCATCTCCCTCTCTTCACCAGAGTAAATCAACCCCAAATATGTCAAACATCACTACATCACTCACTCAAGAACATACAATCACTCACTCAAGAACATACAACCACCACCTCAACGCCTCAGAAGGCCCATGAGTCGCCGAGAAGAAACCCACTCGTTGGCCGTTTCCAAAACAACTGTCTCTCCGATCTACAACTCGACGAAGACAATGGTTGATCCGCCCGTCTTTCTCCTTATCCGGAGATGTTCCAGCTCACTGATGGCGGCGGCATTTAGGGTTTCAAGCAATCATTTGCAAATGAGGGTTTCAGATCCGTTTCCGTTTAGGGTTTCAAGCGATGACGGAGGCAACAAAGAGGGAAGATGGATGGTCGATGTATCTCCAACCTCCTGAGAATCGTCGAGCTCCATCGGTGACATATCACACCTTCAGATCCAAAGTTTTACTACTGAATGTGGGTTGATGTTATTTCTGGATTTAAAAGTGTTTTTTGTATTTTTGTTTTCTTTGTGTGTATGTATGAGAGATAAGAGAGAGGTAAAGATAGAATAAATGGTGGTGGTGGTGGCTAAGAGTGGTGGCCGACGATGGTGGATCGGTATTTGTTTATGTGTGAAAGAAGAAAGGATGAGAAGAAGAAGACAATGGAGAGAGAGAGAGAGAGAGAGAGAGAGAGAACCTGCTGGTGGGGTGGACCCAAAATATATTTTTTATTTTTCTTTTATTTATTTTTTAATTAATAAGGTATTAAAACAAATATAAAATAAAAAAAATGAGAAGGGCAAAATAGTCTTTTCAATATTTTTTGGACTAAAATTACAGGAAATTCTTGATTTTGGACCATCCATGCAAGTTAAAAACTTTTTGGACCCTATCCAAAGATTTTTGAATACCACAAGGACCAATTTGACAGTTTTGTCGTATTTTCTTTTATCTGAGTTGCATAAATTGTCCTTCAAGAAACCATTTTTTCTAATTTTGATCCTTATTTTGAAAATGTATTTTTTTCATCTTAATCATTGTTGTAAGTTGTAGAGTAAATTACACGAATGGTCCCTATGGTTTAGGGTAATTTACGCGTTTGGTCCCTAACTTATTTTTTTAACTCGGAAGGTCCCTATTGTTTGTTTTTGTTACACGCTTGGTCCTTGTCTTACCTAAAAAAGCTATTTTGCCCTTCATTTTTTAAAATATTTAAATAAACACACCCCAAACCCAACCCCCTCACCTTACCTTACCTATCCCATAATTTTTTCCTATTTAAATAATAGTCATTTTAGGTAAGATAGGGACCAATCACGTAACAAAAACAAACATTAGGGACCAAACGCGTAATAAAAACAAACATTAGGGACTTTCCGAGTAAAAAAAATAAGTTAGGGACTAAGCGCGTAAATTACTCCAAACCATAGGGACCATTCGTGTAATTTACTCTAAGTTGTAACCGTACCAATTAGCGATTAGCATAGGCGGGCATCCATCTCATTTAGTAAAAACAAAAACCGGCAGTTCCTGGAAAGTTAGAACTGGAACCGGAACCGGTCTATGCAGATCTTAATTTTTTGTAACCACTTCCACGAACAGGTAACTCGGTTACATCGATTTTATTTACTTTTGTCAATAAAATCGTAGTTTATTTTGGTACAAATCGAATCAATTCGGACCAAAGATGGGTTCCAACGAGTACCCAGCGGGTAGCGGTTCCAAAAAATGAGAACGGGAACCGGAACCGCTTAAGGTAGTTTCATAACTTTAGAAACTAGAATCGTTTAAGGTGGTTCCCGTTCCAGAACCGATTGTTTCGAGATGGTTCCTGTTCCAAAAGCGGATATCCAATTCAGATGCTCATCCCTAATACCAATACGCCATAATAATTGGAAGAGTCACCATCGTTACTGGGGACAAACTCATCATTAAAATGAGGTTTTTAAGTTATGCCTATGGGAAACCCATATTTTCACATTAAAATATATTGTATTCATATTTTGTAATTATCATGGGCGTCGTTGAGGGTGTGCGAAGTGAGCGACCGCACATGGCCCATGTCGTGGAGGGGATCCAATTTTACATATGATTAAGTTTATAGTCTAGCAATCGACAATTCAATAATCAAAAAGAGAAAAGTCTATGTATTTACCAATTCCAATAGTTAATGCTACAATTAAAAATTGTAACAACTCACGTTTTGGAAAATTTGGCTTAAAATTAAAAATTACTTGTAAGCTAATGTAAATTTACGGTAAACAAGAGCTTACGTTTTTTTCCAATTCCAAACTTTCAAATTTGCAGCAACTGTAAAGCTCAAACGACATTTTTTTTATTTCTTTTCTTTCTGATTCCCCTATACTCCACCTCTCATTTATATTGCACTCCCGCTCTATTATTTTTATTGTTAACCGAAATTAAACAACTAACTATTTTTCTATTCCTAATTTCTAAATCTGACGACATCTTATTTTATATTGTGATCGTTGTCGTTGATTAACAAATGTAACACACTAATAAACATACGGTAAATAACTGAATAGTGATACGAGAGTTTCGCGATTCATTTAGCTATGTAAGATTATATATTGTATTCTCATTTTTTATTGTCTTTATAAGATTTATCGAGTTATCTTAATATGGACAAAAATTTCTTTTATATATATATATATATATATATATATATATATATATATATATATATATATATATATATATATATATATGTGTGTGTGTGTGTGTGTATGTGTGTGTGTAGGAAAAAGATCAATTGAGAACACCAAAAAAGTTGAGAACGCGAGAACAGTTCTGAACAATTCAATACATAAGGGCGTTAACGGAATTTAGCAATTTAATTAACTTATAAAAAATAAAATATAATCATATTTTCCTATAATTTAGGGATTATGACAGTTTCCTTAAAACAAGAATTTAATGTTATTTTTAATATTATTAAGGAATAAAAAAACGTTATTTCCGATTTTGTTTTGAGAGTTTTCAGAATTTTTTTAATTATTCGCCATGTATAGATATTCATTGGTGAATAATGGTCTTCATGACAGATTTACTAAAACTTAAAAATTGTTCGTGACAGATTTACCGGAATTTTTTTCTAGAATTTTCAAAATTTATATATATCATGTTAATCATGAAAGAGTAAAAAGTAGACAAAAAAAAAAGATGTAATATACGACTTATTTATCTAACAACAATCAATGGAAATATATTCATCTAGTAACATTCATAAATGAGTAACGTTACATTACTTTTATTCAAAAATACATACATCTAATATTCGTCATGTTTTATTCTTTAATGAATAAAACTAAATTTAATTATACTCATAAATACATATTTGTTTCTTTTCTCGCTGCTACATAATCTTTCTTTTTTCTTGTGATGAATCTTTTCACATGAAATATGAATGCTTTGATATTAACTTGTGTAGTTTTTTTACAGCAGAAATTTGCAAGCAACACTTTGTAAGGTCATAACTATTTCGAATTCACCTGCCTTGAATACCTATCATAATTTTTAGACAAGTGAAAAATCAACTTTGATTTTTGATATTTGAAATCCATACAGAATAGTTATAATCATAAAATAAATACAGTACAATAAAAAGATAAATAATTCCAATACATTTGCAATCCTAAATGAATAAAGCATAGTTATGATATATAAAAATAATCTAAAAACACGTATAATCATAAATAAACAAAGCACAGTTTCAATCATATATAAAAAAGTCAAGATACAAATATAATCAAAAACGAATAAAGCATGACATAGAGATAAACAAATATGATATAATCATAAGCATAAATGAATAATGCATAATTGTAATCGTATATAGAAAAAAAAATCAAAATTTAGTAGTAATCGTAAATGAATAACACAAATTTCTAATCATATATAAAAAAATCTTTGTAATCATAAATGAACATGTAACATCCAGATTTTCATAGGTATTCTAGTGTATGTTAATCATGTGATTTAAAGGAGAGACTCAACGAGTTGAGGGTCCAACTCGCCGAGTCGAGTCGGGTTTCTCCCGTGGATTTAATAAGTGGACTCGATGAGTCCGAGGAGGGACTCGCCGAGTAGGTGTTGGGCAAAGAAACCCTAATCTATGGGGTTTGGGACCTATTTAAAGGCACTTATAGCCTCCTTGGGCCCTTCCCAACGGTGTCTTCGTCCCTTGAGAGAAACCCTAGAGTTATTTATGAGCTAGAGAGGAAAGAGGCTTCTTGGAGGTCATTTCTTTGAGAAGAAGATCAAAGGAGTTGCAAGGATCTCAGAGGAGAGTTGGTGGATCAGTCTCATCTTCATTTCAAGCTTTAGATCTGGTACAACTCTTGCCTCCCTTATGTTTGAGTAGATTTCCTTGACTGTAAAGTTGGGCTTGTATCCATATTGATGAGATTTTGGGTGCATCTAAACCCTTTTCTTTGAGTCAATGGTAGATCTGGACCTTGTGAGGTCCAGAGATCCGGAAAGTAGGTAGCCATGAGTGAGTAACCTTGGAGCTTGGAAGCTATGGAGCTTCAATGGAGTCAAAATGGGGTATAAAGAAAAATACACCATGCATGAGCCTCAAGTTCAGACCTTTGCGTGACCCGCTTGTGTAGTAGGAGGTTAGATCTATGAGTTTGGGTTGCAGATCTGACCTCAAATGGCTGAATGAGAAAGTTGTGGGAGCCAACTCGTCTGGGTGACTCGACGAGTCGTAACGGGTTTGACCGAGTAGTCTTAACCCAGTGTTGGCTCGTCGATTTGGGAGTCAACTTGATGAGCTGAGTGAGTCCTAGGTAGAGTTCAGTTGATGTGAGGGGACTCGACGAATCGCATGGGTGCACTCGACGAGTAGGGTCAAATGTGGACTGTTGACTTGAGCTTGACTTTTGTTGACTTTGGGGTTTTAGTCAACATAAGTAATAGAGGCCTTGGGAGGGTAAAATGGTCTTTTACCCACTTTAGAGAGTTAGAAAGAGAAGGAGCCGCCTTCGATTATATGAGTCGTGAAAAAGAGTTATTATAAGAGATATCCATCCTATGTGTTAGGTGGTGGCGAGTTCGAGATTCAAGTGTGAGGATAGTTGCTTTCTGCTTGCCAGGTGAGTCTTCTCACTATACTTTACCTAGAGTGGTAATTAGAGTTATGTGACAGAGTATTTTGTATGCTATTTATGTGATGTGATGCACTGCATTATTTCTATGTGATTTATGATGTGTGTGTGTTCCAGAGTTTACAGAGTTAGGACCGAAAGGTGTAACTCCCGGATTCCTAGGTATGATGTTGTTCTTTATTTTTGGGTATTAAGGGAAACTCGGCGAGTTGGCGTCTAGACTCGCCGAGTATGGTCGCGGATTTGGATGCGAGTTCACAGCTGGACTCGGTGAGTCCATGCTGTTTAATGAAACCCTAATTTCCAGGGTTTGAGACCTATTTAAAGGGTCTTATGGCCGTCATTTGCGGCCACCAACCCCCAGAGAGAAACCCTAAAGAGATCTAGAGCGTTTGTGAGGAAGGAGAGGCAATCTTGAGCTTTTGTGGGTGTTTTTGCAAGAAGGAAGTGTTCAAGGAAAGAGGAGGCTGAAAGAGGTGCGATTTTGGTGGTCTTTGAGCTCATAGAGACTGTATTGAGGTATTATTCTCGGACCTTCTTCAGTTTTTGGTGTTGATTCTTAGTGTTAGGGTTTTCTAACCCTTTTAGAGGTTGATTAAGTGGAGTAGTTGGTCCCTTCTCGAGTTTGTGTTCTGGATCTGGACCCAAAGAGGTCCAGAGACCTTAAAACTTGGAGCTTTATGAGTCATTTTGGAAGTCTTGAGCTTGGAATATGATTTTTGGGGCTAAATCACCATTTTGGACCATTTTAGACGTTATATGTGTGTCAAGGTCCGAACTTTACGTGATTATCATGCTTGGGGAGGCCAGATATATGATTGTATGGAACGGATCTGACCTCAGAAGTTGTTTTGGGTTTGTGCATGGCATGAACTCGCTGAGTCCGAAGAACAGACTCGGTGAGTAGTATGAAGGTTGCCCGTTAATCACTCAGTGAGTAGACTGTCGAGTTGAGGGAAATGACTCGGTGAGTCAGAGAGAGTCAGGGGTCTGAGTTCAAGATTGGAACTCGCCGAGTTGTTCTTGAGACTCGGCGAGTTGAGTCGGGGTGGCCCCGCGATTCATGCCCGGTGGAACTCGTCGAGTTGGGGGAAGTACTCGACGTGCCAAGAGAGGGTCTAAAGGAGTCAGTGGACACATGTAGACTCGCCGAGTTGCGCTAGTGCACTCGACGAGTCGGGTCAAAGTTTGATCGTTGACCTTGTTGACTTTTAGGGTTGAGTTCAGTTGTATTTACCTTATGTGATTAGGCGGAGGCTAGGTCACATTTCTACCGAGTCAGACACTTACCGAGACACCGAGGTGAGTATTCTCATTATACATTACCTAGAGTGGTACTATGCGATGACCAGAGGGTCTTATGTGTTATTTATGAGATTATGTGCTATGTGATATTTGTATGTTGTATGATGATATAGACCGGACCGGAGGGTCCAACGAGCTATGACTGGACCAGAGGGTCCAACGAGCTACGGGACTGGAGGGTCCCGCTGAGACACATCGACCGGAGGGTCGTATTATAGCCTCGAGTGGTGTATGTGTTGTATGTGGTATTTTGGGGAACTCACTAAGCATTTATGCTTACAGATGTTGTGTTATGTGTTTCAGGTACTAGTGATGAGCGCGGGAAGGCGTCGGCATGATTCGTATGCACACGCATTGGAGTTTTTGTAGAGATTCTGGGGAGATGTTTTGTGACAATAACATTTGATACAATGTGTTTGACATTATTTTATGAATGAATGAATGTTTTAAAAATGAAAATTTATTTTGAAAATTTACGTTGTTACAAGTTGGTATCATAGCCTTGGTTTAAGGGATTCGGATGCATCTTCGGGCGTATCTGAACTCAAACAGAGGAATTGAGGAAAATTTTGATAATAAAGAAATTTTTTTGAAAAGAGTAAAAGAGTTTTGAGACAAACAGAGTAGAGCCGTGTGTACGATTAGCCAGCGCTCGAACGGCGAATTCCCCAAAAGTACCCTTACATTATGTGTTATGAGATATGTTACATTATGCATGCTAGAGTAGGCTAGGTATACATATTAGGACTAGAGTGGCATGATTTGTGATGCCTAAGCCTAGGAGTTTTCTACTGCTGAGATGCTTTGAGGGCGAGTAGATAGCAGTTAGGAGCTCATGAGAATAGAGTACTTGTAATCCAAGATCCAAGAAAGAGGACTTGAAGTGAATGTAGATGCGGTGTGGTCAGTAGTATTGGGCCCGTACTACTGAAGACACCGGATCATTGGGCATTTCAAGTAAGAATCTTTTAGACAAGGGAGGACAAGTAGGGTTGCGTCATCGAGTATGAGTATGTTCGATCGAGTCTCTGATAATTTTTGTTGTATTTCAAAGGCATCATGGTTGGAACTGAGATCAGTGGTGTTAGCAACGAGGTGATCCGTCGATTGATTCATGAGGAGGTGGCTGCTGCCATCCGGGCTGAGATTCCTGGGATGTTTGGGGATATCAAAACCACATTGATTGAGACTTTTGATGAGCGATACGCAGTGTTGACTGAGGTTGTTGCAGCTGCAGCTACTGCTGCTGCCAGACCTCAGGGAGGTGACTCGTTGTTGTTCTGGGAGTTCAGCAACACAAAGCCACCAGAGTTCGACGGGATGCAGGACCCGATTTCTGCTATGAGATGGATCTCTGACATCGAGGGATGTTTCTATACATGCTCTTGTCCAGAGCACTTGAGGGTTTGGTTCGCCTTGAACCAGCTCCGCCTGGGAGCGAAGGATTGGTGGAAGTTCGTGACGGCGAACTTCACTTTGGCTGAGATTTCCGAGGTGACCTGGGAGAGGTTCACCGCTATGTTCCGAGAGGAGTATGTTCCCTCGGTGGAGAGGGAACGGTTGATTCAGGAGTTATTGACCCTCAAGCAGGGTACTGATTCTGTGGCAGTCATCACCAGGAAGTTTCATGAGAGGGCGATGTTTTGCCCTGAGCAGGTGTCGACTGAGCAGGCTCGGATGAGCCGTTATCTAAGTGTGCTGAGGAGAGATATTCAGGAATTCGTGGCGAACTCAACTTACCGGACATTTGTTGAGCTCCAGGAAAATGCCCGAAAGAAGGAGATGGAGCTGGAGACTCAGACCAGGGAGGAGACCGAGTCTCAGAGGATGGATCGGCGGCCGGCTCAGTCTCAGCCGGCAGCCAAGCGGGCTAGACCTGCTGATTCGAGATTTGGGGGCGCGAAGGGCTGCACTTGTAGGAAGTGCGGTAAGATTCACGAAGGGTCGTGCAGGGCTGGGGTCTGCTACAAGTGTGGGAAGGTGGGGCATATCGCGAGGGATTGCCCCAAGGGATTTTCAGTTTGCTTTCATTGCAACCAGACCGGCCATCGGAAGGCCGAGTGCCCGCAGCTTCTTCAGGGATCAACGTAGGGATCTGCGCCTGCTGCTAGGGCTACCGAGGTTCGGCCGGTGAAGGTCGAGGCCCCAAAGGCTCGTGGGAGAGCATTTCAGTTGACTGCGGAGGAGGTCCGCACGGCGCCAGATGTTGTGGCTAGTATGTATTCTTTTTTTCATCTTTTTTCGAGTTGAGTTTTTATGCTTATATGATGTTATGCGTAGGTAATTTTCTTGTGAGTTATGTGCCTGCATTGGTATTATTTGACTCGGGTGCGATTCGGTCGTTTGTTTCCGTAGCATTTAGTCAGCATATTAGTGTCCGTCGAGAGGCGTTGGATCGGCCTCTGCGAGTTTCCATAGCTGATGAGCGAGCAATGTATGCTTCAGATGTGATTCGAGGATGTGTCCTTGAGATCTTCGGTGTGGAGTTCCCGATAGATCTGGTTCCGATCGCGATGGGGGACGTGTGTGTTATAGTGGGTATGGTTTGGATGAGCCGATATGGAACTGTGATAGACTGCGAGCGTCAATTGGTGACGATTCGAGACCCTAGTGGGGGAGTCCTTACGGTGTACGAAGAGGGTACACGTACGAGGTCGACATTTTGTTCGGCCGCCAGAGCGAGACAAAGCCTACAGCAGGGCTGTAGGGGTTTTGTGGCATATGTGATGGATACGAGGGTTGATTTAGAGAGACTGAAGTCAGTTGATGAGGTCCCGATAGTGCGTGAGTTTCCGGATCTGTTTCCAGAGGAGTTATTGGGTGTGCCTCAGGAGAGGCAGGTAGAGTTCGGTATTGAGTTGGTTCCGGGAGATGCGCCTATCGCCAAGGCGCCTTATCGCCTTGCGCCTCCGGAGATGCAGGAGTTATCCTCGCAGCTTCAGGAGCTGCTGGGGAAGGGGTTTATCAGGCCGAGTAGTTCACCATGGGGGGCGCCTATTCTTTTTGTCAAGAAGAAGGATGGTTCACTCCGGATGTGCATTAATTATCGTGAGTTGAACAAGCTAACGGTCAAGAACCGTTACCCATTGCCGAGGATTGATGATTTGTTCGATCAGTTGCAGGGAGCATCTTGGTTCTCCAAGATCGATTTGAGGTCTGGTTATCATCAGGTGAGGGTGCAAGAGGAGGACGTCCAGAAGACAGCATTCCAGACTCGCTATGGGCATTACGAGTTCGTGGTGATGCCTTTCGGACTCACCAACGCACCGGCGGTGTTCGTGGATCTCATGAACAGGGTGTGCAGACCGATGTTGGATCGCTCAGTGATTGTGTTCATCGACGCCATATTGGTGTATTCGAGGTCTAGAGAGCAGTATGAGGAGCATTTGAGGGAGATCCTTGGAGTTCTGAGATCGAAGAGGCTTTATGCCAAGTTCTCCAAATGTGAGTTCTGGTTACGAGAGGTTCAATTTTTGGGGCATCTTGTTAACCAGAAGGGGATATTGGTCGATCCGGCCAAGATTAAGGTGGTCATGAGGTGGGAGGTGCCGAGATCACCCACCGAGATCAGAAGTTTTCTGGGTTTGGTCGGCTATTATCGGAGATTTATTAAGGATTTCTCCAAGATCGCCGTGCCACTCACCAAGTTGACCCGGAAGGGTGTTGCGTTTTCTTGGGGTCTGGAGCAGCAGACCTCGTTCGAGACACTTCGCCAGAAATTATGCGAAGCCCCAGTGTTAGCCCTTCCGAAAGGGATGGAGGATTTTGTGGTATATTGTGATGCATCGATATCCGGGTTGGGAGCGGTGTTCATGCAGAGGGGGCATGTGATAGCATATGCATCGAGGCAGCTTAAGCCTCATGAGTTGAGATATCCCACTCATGATTTGGAGTTGGGAGCGGTAGTGTTCGACCTCAAGATCTGGCGACATTATCTGTATGGGGTTCGGTGTAAGATATACACGGACCACAAGAGCTTGAAGTATCTGATGGACCAGCCCAACCTGAATATGCGCCAGAGGAGGTGGTTGGACGTGGTCAAGGATAATGATTGTGAGATCCTGTACCACCCGGGCAAGGCTAATGTTGTAGCTAATGCATTGATCCGTAGGGCGGAGGGCGTCCCATTTCGAGATATCTGTTTGAGAATGACAGTGATGACCCCGGTGTTGGATGCTATTCGTGGGGACCAGGTTGAGGCTGTGAAGCCAGGAAGCCAGAAGAGAGAGCGAGTTGTCGGTTTAGTATCGGAATTAGTTACCGATAGTCGGGGGCTGATTACATTTCAGGGTCGGATTTGGGTACCGTCCGTGGGCGGCACGCATACCATTTTGATGGAAGAGGCTCATCGATCGAAATTCTCGATCCATCCCGGGGCTACTAAGATGTATTTGGACCTGAAAAAAGATTATTGGTGGCCCTGTATGAAGAGGGATGTCGCATGGTTTGTAGAGAGGTGCTTGACCTGACGCAGAGTGAAGGCCGAGCACCGGCGTCCACATGGTAAGCTGCAACCATTAGAGATTCCCGAATGGAAATGGGAACAGATTACCATGGATTTCATCACCAAATTGCGGAGAACCACGAGGGGTGTTGATGCAATTTGGGTGATTGTGGACAGATTGACGAAGAGTGCTCTCTTCCTGGCCATCAGTGAGAGATCTTCCACAGAGAAGCTGGCAGAGATGTACGTGAGAGAGGTGGTATCGCGGTATGGAGTGTCGATCTCGATTGTCTCGGATCGAGATGTACGTTTCAATTCCATATTCTGGAAGAAGTTTCATGAGGAATTGGGTACGAAACTGCATTTTAGTACTGCATACCACCCACAGACTGATGGGCAGAGTGAGCGGACGATTCAGACGCTCGAGGACATGCTCCGGGCATGTGTGTTGGATTTTGGCGGGAGTTGGGACACGTATTTTCCCTTGGCGGAGTTTTCTTATAACAACAGCCATCATTCGAGCTTTGGCATGCCGCCCTTTGAGCTGTTGTATGGGAGGAGGTGTTGGACCCCTATCTGCTGCGGAGAAGTAGGGCAGCGCGTGATGGGTAGTACCGAGATCGTGCTTCAGACGACAGAGCAGATCCAACAGGTCAGGCAGAGGTTGTTGACCGCTCAGAGTCGTTAGAAGAGTTATGCGGACAGACGTCGGTCCGAGCTCGAGTTTCAGGTCGGTGACTTCGTGCTCCTGAAGGTCTCTCCTTGGAAAGGAGTGATCCGATTCAGGAAGAGGGGCAAGTTGGGGCCCCGATATATTGGTCCTTTCAGGGTGATCGCTAGGGTGGGCAGGGTAGCCTATCGTTTGGAGTTGCCAGCAGAGTTGGGTCAGATTCATGACACTTTCCACGTGTCGCAGTTGCGAAAGTGTATAGCCAACGAGTCGGCAGTGGTGCCATTAGAAGATATTCAGGTGGATGCGAGCCTGAATTATGCTGAGAGACCGGTGGCGATCAGGGATCGGAAGATCAAGGTTTTGAGGAACAAGGAGTGCCTCTGGTGCAGGTCCAGTGGCAGCATCGGAAATGGTCAGAGTTGACTTGGGAACCGGAGCGCGAGATGCGGGAGCAGTATCCGGAGTTGTTTGCAGAGTGAGACTTCGAGGATGAAGTCTGGATCCAGTGGGGGAGAATTGTAACACCCGGATTCACAGGTATGATGTTGTTCTTTATTTTTGGGTATTGAGGGGAAACTCGGCGAGTTGGCGTCTAGACTCGCCAAGTATGGTCACGGATTTGGATGCGAGTTCACCGATGAGTCCGAGGAGGGACTCGCCGAGTAGGTGTTGGGCAAAGAAACCCTAATATATGGGGTTTGGGACCTATTTAAAGGCACTTATAGCCTCCTTGGGCCCTTCCCAACAGTGTCTTCGTCCCTTGAGAGAAACCCTAGGTTATTTATGAGGTAGAGAGGAAAGAGGCTTCTTGGAGGTCATTTCTTTGAGAAGAAGATCAAAGGAGTTGCAAGGATCTCAGAGGAGAGTTGGTGGATCAGTCTCATCTTCATTTCAAGCTTCAGATCTGGTACAACTCTTGCCTCCCTTATGTTTGAGTAGATTTCCTTGACTGTAAAGTTGGGCTTGTATCCATATTGATGAGGTTTTGGGTGCATCTAAACCCTTTTCTTCGAGTCAATGGTAGATCTGGACCTTGTGAGGTCCAGAGATCCGGAAAGTAGGTAGCCATGAGTGAGTAACCTTGGAGCTTGGAAGCTATGGAGCTTTAATGGAGTCAAAATGGTGTATAGAGAAAAATACACCATGCATGAGCCTCAAGTTCAGACCTTTGCGTGACCCGCTTGTGTAATAGGAGGTTAGATCTATGAGTTTGGGTTGCAGATCTGACCTCAAATGGCTGAATGAGAAAGTTGTGGGAGCCAACTCGTCGAGTCCATGGGTGACTCGACGAGTCGTAGCGGGTTTGACCGAGTAGTCTTAACCCAGTGTTGGCTCATCGATTTGGGAGTCAACTTGACAAGCTGAGTGAGTCCTATGTAGAGTTCAGTTGATGCGAGGGGACTCGACGAATTGCATGGGTGCACTCGACGAGTAGGGTCAATGTGGACTGTTGACTTGAGCTTGAGTTCTGTTGACTTTGGGGTTTTAGTCAACATAAGTAATAGAGGCCTTGGGAGGGTAAAATGGTCTTTTACCCACTTTAGAGAGTTAGAAAGAGAAAGAGCCGCCTTCGATTATATGAGTCGTGAAAAAGAGTTATTATAAGAGATATTCATCCTATGTGTTAGGCGGTGGCGAGTTCGAGATTCAAGTGTGAGGATAGCTGCTTTATGCTTGCCAGGTGAGTCTTCTCACTATACTTTACCTAGAGTGGTAATTAGAGTTATGTGACAGAGTATTTTGTATGCTATTTATGTGATGTGATGCACTGCATTATTTCTATGTGATTTATGATGTGTGTGTGTTCCAGAGTTTACAGAGTTAGGACCGAAAGGTGTAACACCCGGATTCCCAGGTATGATGTTGTTCTTTATTTTTGGGTATTAAGGGAAACTCGGCGAGTTGGCATCTAGACTCGCCGAGTATGGTCGCGGATTTGGATGCGAGTTCACAGCTGGACTCGGCGAGTCCATGCTGTTTAATGAAACCCTAATTTCCAGGGTTTGAGACCTATTTAAAGGGTCTTATGGCCGTCATTTGCGGCCACCAACCCCCAGAGAGAAACCCTAAAGAGATCTAGAGCGTTTGTGAGGAAGGAGAGGCAATCTTGAGCTTTTGTGGGTGTTTTTGCAAGAAGGAAGTGTTCAAGGAAAGAGGAGGCTGAAAGAGGTGCGATTTTGGTGGTCTTTGAGCTCATAGAGACTGTATTGAGGTATTATTCTCGGACCTTCTTCAGTTTTTGGTGTTGATTCTTAGTGTTAGGGTTTTCTAACCCTTTTAGAGGTTGATTAAGTGGAGTAGTTGGTCCCTTCTCGAGTTTGTGTTCTGGATCTGGACCCAAAGAGGTCCAGAGACCTTAAAACTTGGAGCTTTATGAGTCATTTTGGAAGTCTTGAGCTTGGAATATGATTTTTGGGGCTAAATCACCATTTTGGACCACTTTAGATGTTATATGTGTGTCAAGGTCCGAACTTTACGTGATTATCATGCTTGGGGAGGCCAGATCTATGATTGTATGGAACGGATCTGACCTCAGAAGTTGTTTTGGGTTTGTGCATGGCATGAACTCGCCGAGTCCGAAGAACAGACTCGGCGAGTAGTATGAAGGTTTCCCGTTAATCACTCAGTGAGTGGACTGTCGAGTTGAGGGAAATGACTCGGTGATTCAGAGAGAGTCAGGGCTCTAAGTTCAAGATTGGAACTCGCCGAGTTGTTCTTGAAACTCGGCGAGTTGAGTCGGGGTGGCCCCACGATTCATGCCAGGTGGAACTCGTCGAGTTGGGGGAAGTACTCGTCGTGCCAAGAGAAGGTCTAAAGGAGTCAGTGGACACGTGTAGACTCGCCGTGTTGCCCTAGTGCACTCGACGACTCGGGTCAAAGTTTGACCGTTGACCTTGTTAACTTTTAGGGTTGAGTTCAGTTGTATTTATGAGAGTATTTACGTTATGTGATTAGGCGGAGGCTAGATCACATTTCTACCGAGTCAGACACTTACCGAGACACCGAGGTGAGTCTTCTCACTATACATTACCTAGAGTGGTACTATGCGATGACTAGAGGGTCTTATGTGTTATTTATGAGATTATGTGATATGTGATATTTGTATGTTGTATGATGATATAGACCGGACCGGAGGGTCCAACGAGCTATGACCGGACCAGAGGGTCCAACGAGCTACGGGATTGGAGGGTCCCACTGAGACACATCGACCGGAGGGTCGTATTATAGCCTCGAGTGGCGTATGTGCTGTATGTGGTATTTTGGGGAACTCACTAAGCATTTATGCTTACAGATGTTGTGTTATGTGTTTCAGGTACTAGTGATGAGCGCGGGATGGCGCCGACATGATTCGTACGCACACGCATTGGAGTTTTTGTAGAGATTCTAGGGAGATGTTTTGTGACAATAACATTAGATACAATGTGTTTGACATTATTTTATGAATGAATGAATGTTTTAAAACTGAAAAATTATTTTGAAAATTTACGTTGTTACCAGGATACCGATCTAACAGATCATACTTACATAACATCCTATCTACCAGGATACTGATCTAACAGATCATACTAGAATAGCATATTAGGATAACAATCCAAAAAGGGCTGGCCTTGGTGCCTTAGACCCTTGAGTATAGTGAGGAAAACTCACCTCACAACTGTCGAACTGTGGTGATAAGATCAAACTCCCGAATCATAGCCATGAACTCAACCATCTATAACCACCATAGGACCAAGTCCATTAGAATCCCAAATTACCAAAATACCCTCAAAAGTCCAACCGGTTAACCTTTGGTCAAATTCAAAGTCAACGGTCAAAGTCAACAGTCCATGTTGACCCGACTCGTCGAGTGCAGCTAGCAACTCGTCGAGTTCCTTAAGAACTCAGGAATCATCAAAAACCTAATTGACTCACTGAGTTTCCAATAAACTCGTCGAGTCCATGCATGTCCAAATGTCGGGAAAAACCCTAACTGACTCGTCGACTCCTCTTACCGACTCGCCGAGTTTATGCAGAATCAAATACATGCAATCTTCATGCGACTCGCCGAGTCGGCTATGTGACTCGTTGAGTTCATGCAGGCCATTTCTTATCTAAACTTTTTTAAGCCACCCCAAAGCTCCATATTGCAGATCTAACCTCATAGGGCATGGTTTCCACGTAAAATTGCAAACTTTACGTACATGCATGGTCATAAATGCCAAAACCAAGCTAAGGGAAAGGTTTAACCCAAAGAGAAAGGCCCAAGCTTGCTAAATCAGATAACTTTATGGCTATAGGGACTTAGAGAAGTCCAGATCTGAAGTTACAACTTCAGATCATGACCAATACCCAAAATTGTTCACATATATGCTAAAATGGCCCTAAACTTAAGCATGGATAGATCTAGCTATATGGAAGTCAAGGTAACGACTTGTTACCTTCAAAATGATGCCAAGATGAAGTAGAGATAGATCCACAAGCTTTCCTTTGCTCCAAGCTCCTTAGACTTCAAGCCTTCTTCACAAGAACCACTTTCCAAGCTTCTTCACACACACAAATGGAGGGTATTTGAGTTTAGGGTTTTCTGGACTCAAGGGGGACGGTAAGGGAGGATGAGGGAGGCTAATGATCCTTTAAATAAGGTGCAAAACTGTAACATCCCGAGTCCAGGTATACCTCGAGAACCTTTTGAGCTATTGTCATTTTTGGCTTTATTTATAAAATAGTGAAAAACGAGTACGCGGGGCGTACCTGAGGGTATGCTTAGCGTACTCGTTAGCGTGCATGCAATGTAGAGACTACCTAGTATGTTGGGCTTACCCATGAGTACACCAGGCATACCAGTCCCAGAATGCAACCCTAATTTGGAGTGAGTCCCCTATATAAGGAACATGATGGCCTCATTTATGGCCACCATTTCCAAAGAGAAAACCCTAAGAGTGCCCTAATATCCATTATAGAGCTTGTGTGTGTGTGTGTGTGTGTTGAGCTTTGAGAGAGTGTTTGTGTGGTTTTGAAGAGAAGAGTAGGCCTTGAAGAAGGAGAGTTGGAGTCTAAGCTTCTAGATCTGAGCAAATATGGGTGGGAAGCTTCTCTTTGAGGTATAAAGCTTCAGACTTTGCCTTTCCTTCTTATGAGCATGCTGTGTTGAGCATTTGAGGGTTTTGTCCCATAAAGGTGGAGTCTTGAATGAGTTATGAGACCTTGATGAGATATTGGTTGGTGAAATCACTCCATGAATGAGTTATGAGACCCTTGGGACAAAAGAGTGTGTATTTTTGGAGGATGGTGACTTTCCAGCCATGCAAAGGCTTAAAGTTGATGATTTTATGGATTAAGAAGCATTAGAAGGTCCAGATCTGAGATATGAGCTTATGTCTTAACTGATTAAGACCATAAATGTGAGAAGAGTGAAACTGGGGCATACGCTGGGCGTAACCCTAGTACGCACAACATAGGGGTCGAGCACCCCTGATTTTGTATAGCAGCTGAGTACGCCCAACGTAGGGAGTTGTAACGCGCAACGTACTCCCTGCTGTTGACTTTTTGGGTTTGGTCAAGATTGAGGACTATTAAGCCTTGGAGGGTTAAAATGGTCTTTTACCCTTCTGTGAGTTGTAGAAGGGTTAGTCTAGCTTCTTGAGAGCCAATATTAATTAGGGATAATTACTATGTGTTAGGCGGAGGCTAGACCGGTGGGTAGATCGAAATCCCGGGTGTGAGATTTTCATTCATTAGCTTACGAGGCGAGTCTTCTCACTATACTTACCTTGAGTGGTAATTTATATGTGTGACCAGAGGGTCTTATATATATGAGCTGTGTAATGAGATATCCTACTATTTGCTTTGTGTTATGCTTTCTGTGTATTGTATTGAGATGTTGAGTTGAGGGACCAGAGGGTCCATCTGATTTGTGGGACCGAAGGGTCCCACTGAGACACATTGACCGGAGGGTCTTACCGAGTTATAGCCTCGAGTGGCTAATGAGTTGTGTGTGGTATTTTGGTGAACTCACAAAGATTTATGCTTACCGTGTTATACGCTATGTGTTTCAGGTAGTTCTGAGGACCACGACAAGGCACCGACGTGATTGTACACACTGGTGGGGAATTGTTTTATGATTCTGGGATTTATGTTTTATTATTGACATTTGAGACACATGTGATTTTGAGAATGATGAATTGAGATATATTTTGTTTTAAAATGAGAAAATTTTGTTTGAAAATTTTACGTCATTACAAAAACCCGGGAAATTATGGTTTCATTTTCCAGTTCCTACTCGTCGAGTTCGGGTCCTCCGATTTGCCGAGTAGGTCCAATAATCCATGCGGTCTAACCCGCCTCTACACGGCGATTTGGGGCAACCAACTTGCCGAGTAGGTCCATAAACATGTATATAAGGTTTTAAAACTTATACCTAGGAGTCGGGGTGTTATAATTCTCCCCCACTTGAACTAGACTTCGTCCTTGAAATCTGTTGCAGCGAACAATTCTGGATAGTGCTCCCACATCTCTACCTTTGGCTCCCACGTCCATTCGAATCCCCTCCTATGCTCTCACTGTACCTTTACCAGAGGTACTTCCTTGTTCCGTAGAACCTTTACCTTCCTCTCAAGAACAACCACTGGCCTCTCTACGTAATTCAGGGGCTCATCGACCTGAATATCATCTAATGAAACTATCGCCTCCTCGTCCATAATGCACTTCTGTAATTGGGAAACATGGAAAGTGCTATGAATCTGACTAAGCTCCTCTGGGAGATCTAGTCTATATGCCACCTTGCCAACCCTAGCAGTGATCTTGAATGGCCCGATATATCGGGGACCCAACTCCCCCTCTTTCTGAAGCGAATCACACACTTCTAGGCTGAGACGTTAAGGAGTACCATGTCACTGACCTGAAAATCCAACTCAAATCGGCGACAGTCGGCATAACTCTTCTACCGACTCTGTGCGGTCTGCAACCGCTGTCTGGTCTGCTGAATCATCTCGGTAGTCTGTAGGACTACCTCAGTCCGACCCATCACCCTGTGACCAACCTCACACGAACAGACTGGGGTGCGGCACCTTCATCCATACAATAACTCATTAGGTGGGCCTCTAATACTGGAATGAAAGTTGCTGTTATAGGAGAAATCTGCAAGGGGTAGGTAGAAGTCCAAGCTCCCACGGAAGTCAATAATGCAAGCTCTCAGAATATCCTCGAGAGTTTGTATGGTCCGCTCACTCTGGCCTTCTGTCTGCGGATGATAGGTTGTACTGAAGTGCATCTGTATGCACAAATCCTCGTGGAACTTCTGCCAGAAACAGGAGGTGAACTGAACATCACGGTCTGAAACGATGAAGACCGAAACCCCATGGCGAACGACAATCTTGCATATATACATATCATCCAGACTCTCGGCTGATGAGCTCTCCTGAATGGGGAGAAAATGAGCACTCTTGGTCAATCGATCCACGATCACCCATATGTTGGGTTATTGTCTAAGCCCATAACCATATTTGGTAAGTACTTGACCCGGTTATGCATGGTCCTTTTGGGTTGACTTCACCATAGCAACTTGACTGGAGAAATAATATAGAGAAATAGGTTATTATGGTTTATTAATATATTATAAGAATAATATATTAAAAGAGAAATCATATTTGTTTAGTTAACATTGCTTGAGAATTAATTAAGAATTAATTTTAGGATCAAAAGAAGTTAAATGAACTAGGGGGACTGAATTGTAATTATCTGATAGTTGCAAAGTAGGGCAAAGGATACCCTTTATGATAGGGTGGACGAATTTAAGGGGATAAGGGCTTAGAATTCGTCCATGATAAGGTTTGGACTGTTATCCTTTGGGCTGCTTGGTGTCTAAGCAACCGGATAAGGATAAGCACTGAAACCCTAATTCCTACACCTATATAAAGACCCCTTGGCATAAGAAATTCGGAGGACTTGATACCTTTGGTTCCTTGTAACAACCCGTTATTTCAGGTCAATGTAATGTCTAAAAGTAGAGTCTTGTAACCTCTTTGTGAAGTAATAAGAATATCATCGAAAATGAAATGTTCAAAAAGCTCCGTTTGAGTACACTATGTGGTAGATATCGTGATAAGGTTTCCAAAAAAACATATAAAGAACACTAAAATCCGAGTTATAACGAAGGAGTTATGACCAATCAAAGATTCGTAACACTACCGGTAAAGCGTTGTTAAGCATAAAACGAGAAATATCGATAAAATACTTTTTAGCCTTATGTATCTAAATGAAAGTAGTATATATCATTAAACCGCGAAATACATAAAAAGAACGCGCAAATCTGACTTCGTATGAGGAAGTTATGATTTTATGAAGTTTCTGACCTAACAGTCTACAACTAAAAACTCGAATTAGAGATCGAGCGATCTTTAGCTAACACAACCTAAACGAAAGTTGAAGACCCTGACCATAGGAATACAACGGTAAAAAGACAGATAAATCGGACGCCGGATGAAGAAGTTATGGATTTTTAACGGACTTTTCCAGTCTCGGCCTGCTAAAAAGGTATTATTAAATATAAATTCAAAACTAGCCGATGGAGTCTAAATGAGAGTTGTAGAGTACAGTCTCACCTACGCGTGGATATAAAGAATGCTAGAAACGGAGCTCGTACGCGAGAGTTACGAAATTTAGAAGTTCTGTAAATCGAGTTACACCCCGCATAAAGGGGTACGCCCAGCGCACCAGGCGATAAGGGCGTAGTCCCTTCGGCAGCAGACATCCCATTGTCCTTCAGGAGGCTGACATAAGCACTGACATATGCTATGCCCCGCGTAAGAGCGTACGGAGGCGGTTCAGCCTCCTATAAAAGGGAGGCTAGGGTTCCGAATTTCTTGTTCAATTCTTCTCCTTCCCCGCGCTTTTGCTCTGCGTTTTTCCACTCGAAGCCATCTCGATACCCCGGTTTTCATACTCAAGATCCGAAGGAAGTTCTACACTCCCGAGATTCCCGAGATTTTAACTCTCACTAGTCGAAGGTCTGCTCGATTCTTCTCTCGACTACTTCAAAACAACCACTTCAATCAAGTGAGTTCATACCCCCTTTTATACACTTTCAAATACTTTATAATGTACTTTTAGTACATTTTGGGGGGAGAATACAAGTAAACACACAGTTGATCCCGAGTGAAAACGTGAAAACTCTTGTTATACTTTGCATGCATTAGATTTATACAAAATGCATAGTATCTAGGGTAGCCATCCTTGTTAAACCATTTTTATGCATTCAAAGAACTTATGATTTATGCTTTGTCAAACATTGTGAAAGAGGATAAACATTGCATACAAAACTATTATTTTAATACAGACTTAGTTGAGAATCCATGAGACGATTACATCTTCAATGCTACCTTTTTGTTAAAAGGTACTACCTAAAGTCCTGTCTATTATAACCAGAGTCTCACGTTTGGAGAGCGTGTCAAATGTGTATAGATCTATACGGGAAATCACGATCCCGCACCCTGACTGTTAGCTACAGTCCTTTGGGTGATAGTTTGTCATAACGTTTCGACGCCTGAAGACCGTCTCCACACGCATATTATGTTTAGTATGGTTATAAAACTCACCGGATATACAATTATTATGGTATTTTGATTTTATGAATGAGTAGCTATTAAAACTATTCTTCATCAAACGAGTGCGATCTTCTTATAGCTTTATTATATAAAACTATGCCTCAACCTTTTAAGCATGTCAGTTGCTTGAGATTTTCGGTCTTAGACATTAGAGGCTGCCTGTTACTTTAGGAAAATAAGGGATTTTCGTGTATCTAAAACAATCAACTAATAGGAAAATAAGGGATTTTCCTGTTACAACTATTTACAATTCACAACACGAACACTCATATGCATTTCATACTTTTATAAGAAAATAAGGGATTTTCTTGGAAAACGCACGAACTTTGGAATGGCATACATTTTCCTAACACCGCTTATGAACTCACCAACTTAATTGTTGACACTTTTTCTTTGAAATAACTTTTAATCTCAAGGAACCGCTTAGTAGGTTTGGAAACCAACTTTTGGGGATTAACGCTCTGACGTTAATTACTTCTTTTGAAAGTTGTTTTTGTACTTATCTTTTGAACATGTAACAAATACAATTATGTAAACATTTTGAAACCTTTATATATATGGTGGTGTGTACTTTCCTTACTATGAACTGTTATGATACTGAATATGACGTCCTCCGCCTCCGAACGTTTCCGCCATTCTGGTTTGGGGGTGTGACAGATTGGTATTAGAGCTCCATTTATAGTGAATTAAGTATATCAAAACCATTTTTGGTATACAACTATAAACACAACTGGGCAAAAACACTTTGAGTAAGAGTCATACTTTTAAAATTAAGTTTATTTAATTTTTGTAAAGTAGGCATGCATTCATTCATATTAATAACAGTGTCATAAATAGATCAATATAGAAGCATTGTAAATAAATTATGCAGTGCAGGTGTGCCTTGGGACATGTAATCAGAACTGGGATGAATATAGCATGATCAACTATATTTGTCCGAGAGCCGACTTACGTATGCCAGGGAGTGTCTGCAGTGGACAACAAATTTAAAACTTACCAAGATCATATCATTAAGAATACTATGGGTGTATTTGGGTATCTTTAACCATCAAACTTAAGGGTAAATTTAAGGTGCTTTAGCTTATAGTCAATTCTTAACCCTATTCTCGTATAGACTCAATGGCTGGATTCCATCACCCCGGCGACCCTTACTACCCCAACCAAGGTAATGAGGGATGGATTGAAGATAACCCTGAGGAGGAGCCCATGGAAGACGAGGAGGAGGAAGGTTCAGATAGCTTAGCCTCAGAGCCTGAGGAAATCAATCCACCAGCCGTCCGACCTCCGTCAGGATGGGATTTTAAGGACCAACTCCCGTCTGGGGAAGCCACATCCACCATTGGAGCCAGCAGCAAGGACTGTGTCCTCCTTACGGTATATGTCAGGACTTCTACGATGTCAGCGGAGGAAGTTCAGCTGATCGAGCACTCCTAGTTGTGGTAGGAAAACTTGCCAATCAGGCTTATCAATCCGAAGTCCAAGCAAACCGGATTCGCGAGGTTGACATAAGGATGGAAGATAACGCAGATAATATCCATTGCCTAGACATGCTACAAGGGAATGCTCAACTCCACACCAACTCCCTCCAAGAGCAAATGACTGCAGCTCTCTCCGAAATGAGGGATTTGAGGGAGCAACAAGCTGCCTTTGACAGGCGTCTCATAGGAGCCAAGCAATTGGATGCGGAGTCAATCTCCAAGCACAATCCGCGCCGCGAGTAGTGCTCACCTAACTCCCAAATTTTGATATAGAATAGGACCATCGGCTAAAAGTCTTACTTTCTTTAACTTTTTGTAATCGGAGACCTTTAGAAAGGTCAATTTTTTCTAACTTCAGATGTAAGGCAACCATATGTTTAATATATATATATATATATATATATATATATATATATATATATATATATATATATATATATAGGGCACATCTCTTTCGTTTGTTAATTCTGTGCATTTCATTCGAGTTCATGAGTTTATCTATTGCTATTCAAACTCCATTTGTGAATCAAACTCAAAGCCCTGTGTAGGTTAAACCAAATTCTTGAACTATTAAAAATAGTTAACTCATTATTATTCAACCCTCAACTACCAAAACTTATAATCTTTCACTTTTATTTCTTAGCCGCGTGATGCCTCCTCGTCCAAACCTAAGACCCAGACCGGGCACGATACCAACACCACCTCCACCACCAGCTTATGATCCGGCCATGGTCCAGGCTACTATCACAGCAGCAGTAACCGCTGCCCTCTCACAAATAAACTCCAACGAAAATGGAAGGGCAGAAAGCAGCACAAATCATTCCAACCATAGCACTAGTCATGGTCACGTAAGGGAATGTACTTACAAGGAGTTCTCCAACGCAAAGCCAAAAAATTTTAATGGCACTGGGGGAGTCATTGCACTGATGAAGCGAGCAAAGTCTAGTTCGCTGCTTGCACCCTCACTGATCGAGCCCTCACTTGGTGGAAAAGCCATGTGAAGTCCGTGACTCTCACCGTCTCCAATGCCATAAGTTGGGAGGACTTGAAGGTCCTACTACTGGAGGAATACTACCCAAGGGGCGAGATACAAAAGCTAAAGAAGGAGCTCTGGAATCTGAAGATGACTGGGTCTGACCTAGTTGCCTACACGGCCAGGTTCAGCGACCTTGCTGCCTTGTGCCCTGCCATGGTCAAACCAGAATCGAAAAGGTTGAGAGGTACATTTGGGGGTTGTCACCCTAAATTCAAGGTCATGTCGTGGCCTCCAACCCTATCACTTTCAACAGCGTTAAGCGCCTGGCTCAGCGACTCATCGACCACGGGGTCAAACAGGGTATTGTTGCAGCTACTGCCGATCCATCAAAGGAGGTACAGGGCCAGGGAAGGCCTTGGAACAAGAGAAGGGGACAAACCCTAAAGGGGAACCCCACGAAACAACAAGTGGTAGCAGCTCATGCTGTTACTGTTCCTACCACCACTACACCCACAAGTTCATACACAGGGAGATTTCCGAAGTGCAACCAATGCAACTTCCACCACCACGGTCCTTTCTGTGACTTCCAATGCACCAGGTGCAATAAGAAGGGGCATACGGTCCGCTTCTGCAAGGAGCCATCCCAACAAGCCGCCCCCACTGCTAATGTCGGATTAAGCCATGCCTGATTTGAGTGCGGTGCCATGGGGCACTACCGCAGGGACTGCCCAAAGGCAAACAACAGGAATACCGACGAAAGGGGCCGAGTGTTTGTAATGGGACAGGATGAAGCCATTGCATACCCCACTGTTGTTATGGGTACGTTTCTTCTCGATAACTCATATGCACGCATTTTATTTGATAGTGGAGCGGAGACGAGTTTTGTGAGCCATAGTTTTAAAGGCCTGCTGAAACAAACACCCCAATCCTTAAGTGAACCATTTATAGTAGAAATGGCTAACGGTAAAACAGAAGGCACTAAGGAGATATACTTAAACTGTACCCTAACTCTAAATGATAATCCCTTTCAAATCAACCTCATGCCAGTCTCGATTAAGAGTTTCGATGTCATCATAGGCATGGACTGGCTGAGTTCTCATCGTGCATACATTTTATGTTATGATAAGGCCGTTCGCCTTAATCTGCCAACCGGCAAAACCCTCATTATCTATGGCGACAAACCCAATACCACTCTTCGTATCATCTCGTGTATCCAAGCTCAGAAGTGCCTACGCAAGGAATGCCACACGCTTTTAGCACATGTTGTAGATGTGAAACGCGAAGTCCAGGACATCAACAGCGTGCCTGACGTATGAAATTTTCCCAATGTTTTTCCCGAGGATCTTCCAGGAAAACCACCCGCGAGACAAGTCGAATTCGGAATCGATCTGATTCCCGGAGCTACCGCGGTATCCAAAGCGCCCTATCGATTAGCCCCAACGGAGATGCAGGAGCTATCCATCCAACTGAATGAGCTACTCAGAAAAGGATTCATCAGGCCGAGCTTCTCGCCTTAGGAGAGCACCAGTGTTGTTTGTGAAAAAGAAGGATGGATCATTTAGGATGTGCATCGACTACCGAGAGCTCAACAAACTTACCATCAAGAACCGATATCCCCTACCACGAATCGACGACTTATTCGACCAACTCCAAGGAGCCAACTACTTCTCCAAGATCGATCTGAGATCGGGATATCACCAGATGCGAGTCCTGGAGAGTGATATTCCCAAGACGGCCTTCCGAACAAGATACGGGCATTACGAGTTTGTAGTGATGCCGTTCGGACTAACCAATGCCCCTGCCGTGTTCATGGACTTAATGAATCGGGTATGTCATCCATTCTTGGATAAATTTGTGATATTATTCATAGATGACATACTCATTTATTCAAAGAGTAAAGAAGAGCATGGTCAACGTCTGAGACAAGTCTTAGAGACATTACAGGCTGAGAGACTTTATGCGAAGTTCTCAAAATGCGAGTTTTGGATTAGGAAGGTGGACTTCCTAGGTCACGTGGTTAGCGAAGAAAGAATCCACGTGGACCCATCTAATAACAAGGCTATCGAAAATTGGTCTGCACCAACTACTCCAACGAAGATTCGCGAATTTCTAGGCCTTACTGGTTATTATCGAAGGTTCATTCAGAACTTCTCCAGCTTTGTAAAGCCTCTTACCTCCCTAACTCAGAAAGGTGTGACCTACAACTTGGGAGAAAAGCAAGATGCTGCATTTCAGACTTTGAAACAGGCCCTATGCAGTGCACCCATTCTTTAATCTTTATCTTCCAGAGGGGATCGAAGATTTTGTGGTGTATTGCGATGCTTCAAATCAAGGGATGGGATGTGTGATAATGCAGCGAGGAAAGGTTATTGTGTATGCATCACGACAACTGAAAACACATGAAGTCAACTACACCACTCATGACTTAGAACCTGGAGTTGTAGTCTTCGCTCTGAAAATATGAAGGCACTACCTATACGGTACCAAGTGCACCATCTTCACAGACCACAAGAGCTTTCAACACATATTCGACCAGAAGGAGTTAAACATGAGACAAAGAAGTTGGGTCGAATTGCTCAACGACTACGAATGTGAGATTCGTTACCATCCGGGAAAGGCGAATGTGGTGGCTGATGCCCTTAGTCGTAAGGAGTACTCTGGTCGAAGAGTGAAGTCATTAACCATGTCGATCCATTCACATCTGTCAACACAAATCAAGGAAGATCAAATAGAAGCCTTGAAACCCGAAAACGTGACAGGTGAAACCGTTAGAGGGATGGGCAAGAATCTAAAGATCAAGAGTGACGGAGTACGCTACCTCATGAACCGAATCTGGACACCAAAGTTTGGTGGGTTCAGAGAGATAATTATGAATGAAGCACACAAGACTCCATACTCCGTACACCCAGGTTCAGATAAGATGTATCTGGATCTCAAACAACTCTACTGGTGGCCAAACATGAAAGCAAAAATTGCTACCTATGCGAGCAAGTGCTTGACTTGCGCCAAGATAAAAATAGAACACCAGAAGCCCTCAGGTCTACTCCATCAACCCGAAATACCTGAGTGGAAATAGGAACAGATTTCCATGGACTTCATAATAAAACTACCCAACACTCAGGGTGGTCAAGATACCATTTGGGTGATCGTCGACAGACTAATCAAGTCTGCTCATTTCTTACCAATCAAGGAAACTGATAAGATGGAAAAGCTAACAAGAACCTACATCCGAGAGATCGTGCGACTTCATGGAGTGTCAATGTCTATCATCTCAGACAGAGATAGTAGATTCACTTCCAGATTCTGGCAATCGTTGCAAAAATCCATGGGAACAAGGTTGGATATGAGTACAACCTATCACCCACAAAATGACGGACAGAGTGAGAGAACGATCCAAACTCTAGAAGACATGTTGCGAGAACGTGTGATCGACTTTGGTAAAGCGTGGGATGTTCACTTACCATTAGTCGAGTTCTCTTACAACAAAAATTATCATACCAGTATCAAAACTGCTCCATTTGAAGCCCTTTACGGCCGTAAGTGCAGATCACCTCTGTGCTGGGCGGAAGTGGGTGACACGTCATTGGCAAAAGGTCTAGTCCCTGATAGCACTCTCACTGGTTCGGAGATCATTAGGGAAACAACTGAAAATATCTTTCAAATTCGAGAGCGTCTGAAAACCTCTAGGGATAGGCAAAAGAGCAATGCCGACAAAAGACGAAAACCCTTGGAATTCCAGGTTGGTGACCGCGTTCTACTAAAGGTCTCACCCTGGAAGGGCATGATACTCTTTGGGAAGCGTGGAAAACTAAATCCAAGGTACATTGGACCCTTCGAAATTACTTCAAGGATTGGTCCAGTGGCTTACAGACTTCAACTTCCAATCGAGCTTAACAAAGTACATCCAGTGTTCCACGTATCGAACCTGAAAAAGTGTTTGTCCGACGAAACTCTTGTGATTCCACTCGACGAAATCGAACTTAACGAAAAAATCTTAACTTTGTGGAAGAACCCATCGAGATCATGGATAGGGAAATCAAACGAACAAAACAGAGTCGCATACCAATAGTAAAGGTTTGCTGAAACGCTAAGCGAGGACCTGAATTCACTTGGGAGCGAGAAGATCAGATGCAACAAAAGTACCCACATCTCTTCCCTAGTCCATTGGCACTTATTTTGTAATTAATTTTGTGACGAAATTCCCTCTAATGGGGGGATGATGTAACAACCCGTTATTTCAGGTCAAGGTAATGTCTAAAAGTAGAGTCTTGTAACCTCTTTGTGAAGTAATAAGAATATCATCAAAAATGAAATGTTCTAAAAGCTCCGTTTGAGTACAATATGTGGTAGATATCGTGATAAGGTTTCCAAAAAAAAAAATATAAAGAACACTAAAATCCGAGTTATAACGAAGGAGTTATGACCAATCAAAGATTCGTAACACTACCGGTAAAGCGTTGTTAAGCATAAAACGAGAAATCTCGATAAAATACTTTTTAGCCTTAGGTATCTAAATGAAAGTCATAGATATCATTAAACTGTGAACATACATAAAAAGAACGCCCAAATCTGACTTCGTATGAGGAAGTTATGATTTTATGAAGTTTCTGACCTAACAGTTGACAGCTAAAAACTCGAATTAGAGATTGAGCGATCTTTAGCTAACACAACCTAAACGAAAGTTGAAGACCCTGACCATAGGAATACAACGGTAAAAAGACAGATAAAATCGGACCCCGGATGAAGAAGTTATGGATTTTTAACGGACTTTTCCAATCTCGGCCTGCTAAAATGGTATTATTAAATATAAAGTCAAAACTAGCCGACGGAGTCTAAATGAGAGTTGTAGAGTACAGTATCACCTACGCGTGCATATAAAAAATGCCAGAAACGGAGCTCGTACGCAAGAGTTACGGAATTTAGAAGTTCTGTAAATCGAGTTACGCCCCGCGTAAAGGGGTACGCCCAGCGTACTAGGCGATAAGGGCGTAGTCCCTTCGTCAGCAGGCATCCCATCGTCCGCCAGGAGGCTGACGTAAGCGTTGATGTATGCTATGCCCTGGGTAAGAGCGTACGCCCAGCGTACGGAGGCGGTTCAGCCTCCTATAAAAGGGAGGCTAGGGTTCCGAATTTCTTGTTCAATTCTTCTCCTTTCCCGCGCTTTTGCTCTACGTTTTTCCACTCGAAGCCATCCCGACACCCTAGTTTTCATACTCAAGATCCGAAGGAAGTTCTACACTCCCGAGATTCCCGAGATTTTAACTCTCACTAGTCGAAATTCTGCTCGATTCTTCTCTCGATTACTTCAAAACAACCACTTTAATCAAGTGAGTTCATACCCCCTTTTATACACTTTCAAATACTTTATAATGTACTTTTAATACATTTCGGGGTAGAATACAATTAAACACACGGTTGATCCCGAGTGAAAATGTGAAAACTCTTGTTATACTTTGCATGCATTAGATTTATACGAAATGCATAGTAACTAGGGTAGCCATCCTTGTTAAACCCTTTTTATGCATTCAAAGAACTTATGATTTATGCTTTGTCAAACATTGTGAAAGAGGATAAACATTGCATACAAAACTATTATTTTAATACAGACTTAGTTGAGAATCCGTGAGACAATTACATCTTCAATGCTACCTTTTTGTTAAAAGGTACTACCTAAAGTCCTGTCTATTATAACCAGAGTCTCACGTTTGGAGAGCGTGTCAAATGTGTATAGATCTATACTGGAAGTCATGATCCTATGCCCTGACTGTTAGCTACAGTCCTTTGGGTGACAGTTTATCATAACATTTCGACGCCTGAAGACCGTCGTGACAGGCATATTATGTTTAGTATGGTTATAAAACTCACCGGATAGACAATTATTATGGTATTTTGATTTTATGAATGAGTAGCTATTAAAAATATTCTTCATCTAACGAGTGCGATCTTCTTATAGCTTTATTATATAAAACTATGCCTCAACCTTTTAAGCATGTCAGTTGCTTGCGATTTTCGGTCTTGGACATTAGAGGCTGCCTATTAGATTAGGAAAATAAGAGATTTTCCTGTATCCAAAACAATCAACTAATAGGAAAATAAGGGATTTTGCTGGTACAACTATTTACAATTCACAACACGAACATTCATATGCATTTCATACTTTTATAAGAAAATAAGGGATTTTCTTAGAAAACACATGAACTTTGGAATGACATACATTTTCTCAACACCGCTTATGAACTCACCAACTTAATTGTTGACACTTTTTCTTTGAAATAACTTGTATTCTCAGGGAACCGCTAAGCAGGTTTGGAAACCAACTTTTGGGGATTAACGCTCTGACGTTAATTACTTCTTTTGAAAGATGTTTATGTATTTATCTTTTGAACATGTAACAAACACAATTATGTAAACATTTTGAAACCTTTATATATATATATATATATATATATATATATATATATGGTGGTGTGTACTTTCCTTACTATGAACTGTTATGATACTGAATATGACGTCCTCCACCCCCGAACGTTTCCTCCGTTCTGGTTTGGTGGTGTGACAGATTGATATCAGAGCCCCGTTTATAGTGAATTAAATATATCAAAACCATTTTTGGTATACAACTATAAATCAAAGTTTTAATATTTAGAATTTCAAATTAAGAGATTTTAATTTTCAGAAATTTTAAGTTTGATTAAAACCCTAATGATTTGAAATGTTTCAAAACTTGCCCTCAAGTTTTGGAATTTAAGTTTTTAGTTAAAAGTTTAATTTTAAAATGATGAATTCTAAAACCCCAATTTTTAAAAAAGTTCAAATTGCACCCTTATGGTTTTATTAAATTAATTAAGGGTATAATAAAAAGAGAGTTAATAAATCCATAATGATATGGTTTACATTTAATTAGATTAAAAGTGTAATTTATTAAATTAGACCACATATTACTTTAAAAGTGTAAAATGCACCCTTATACTATATATAACATTAAAAGTCTAATATTATATATGTACAACTTAAATGCTAGTCTTACCATTAGTAGGCCTCATTCACGAAGCCGATCTATAAGGGGGTATAAGGTTATGACCTATAAAATGGTTGTTTAATGGGTGTCCACTCTCACCCACCATTTCCTTGATTGGTGGAGGGTCGTTAGCCGAACGGGTAGGTAGGGCAAACCCTTTCCATTAAAAGTATAATGAATTATAAAGTAACTAAATGTTTTATAAAAATTTCAAAATTTTAGTTACTTTAGGCAAAAGTGAATTTGATGCAATTCTATGAAATTACACTTTGTACCCTGGCTAAGACGTTAGTGGAGCGTGTGTGGTTAACCGACACACTAAATGGGTTCTAAGAAAAGGTAGCAAAGGGTGACTTGATGTTTGTCATAGTTCGGTGGAGCGTGTGTGGTTAATCAACACATCAAATAGGTGACTGTAACATTGGGGGCACCATGTATATTTGCATCGTTATTCACACCCTGTTTTGTGATCCTCGGCATCCCAGTTACAAATCGAGGAGCATATCGAGATTTAAACGTGCCATTGAAAAGTTCAATGAATCTCAAAGGATCTAGGAGTTTTTAATACATTTAAAACTTAATCTCTTTTTTCGTTTTTCATGGTGGAAAATTAGTGAGTCGTTATTCACTTACCTTCAAATGTTCTGCAATTTGGGTTACGACATCCCTCTCCCAAGTTGTAGAGTATTGTGTTTGGTCCTAGCCTTAATATCTCATTTGGGTGTTTTATTAATGACTCAATCAATCAACTAACTTGAATTTTCTCCCGTTTTGTAGATGTCAAAGTATGACAATTATGGTCTTCCCAAATCCCTTGGAACAAGCTTTCCACATGAAGATGATATTCCACGATTCGATCAAGGAACAAGAGATCATGCTTCACTTCCTCCACCTCCTCCTATTGTTCTCCCTAACCCACAAGTTCAAAGGCTTGAAAAGTTCAAGTTCACTCAAGCCCTATTGGTGATGAAACATGAAGATGGAAAACCCATGTGTGCTCACGTCCTAGGGATGAAATCACATATCGATAGGTTGATAATGTTGGATGTAACTTTCCCAAAGAATTTGGCTATAGACTGGGTTCTTCAGTTACTCCTTTAATCACATAATAAGTTCATAAGAGAGTATTATATGATGGATCTTGACACAACCCTGATTGACGTAACTTACATGCTTATTGCTGCTAAATCAGAAATGATTTGGCAAAGTAATGGAGCATATTTGTCTGGTAATTTAACCAATCATGCTTCCGTGGTTGCTCTACAAGAAGCCAACTGTTTCTACTGCCAAAAGAAGGGGCGTTGGATACGAAGCTGCCCCGATCACCTGAGGAATCTAAAAGATGGGAGAGTCAAGGAGTATGGCTCTACTTCAGGTAAAATCCACTATCTAACTCCATTAAGTCCCTATTCATTGGTTCTTAATACACAATGTGATAAGATTACATTTGGATGTTTTTGCAGGATCGCAGAAAAGAGAGGAAGCTTGATGGAAGATGCAAGATGAGTCTAATCATGAAGAAATGGATTACGATCACATGGATTCGAAGATCAGATTTTGAGCTTAGGAAGTTATGATAGATTTGTTAGGAATATTTGATTACATAGTTTTTCAATTTGATTTTGCATTGTAAGGACATGTTTTCCGCTACTTTTATGAATAAAATATATATTTTGGTTTGTCTTATATATATATATATATATATATATATATATATATATATATATATATATATATATATATATATATATATATCCTTACAATGAAATCGTTGTGAAAAATTGATGTTTATGTATTTCTATAAATGGATGTGATTCTTAGTTATGTTATTTATGGAAGTGTCGAATTATTCTAAGTAATGAAATATTCCCATCGCACAAATTTCAATTGGTCAGAAGCTTGGAATCACATGATTTAAGTTATGTGACGTATGGAAATCTTAGTACTTAGAAAATTTGAGACTAATTCCTTGACAAAGAGTCAAGTGAAGGACTAGAAGATTGGGTTCACAATGTTGTGCACTAGTTGAGTCCATTATAAATATCAACAAGATTATTCATCATATTTATTAAAAGATTAGTGAATATGATCATGCTTATAGGATTAAGCATGGTTCTGAATCATTGAAAAGTGTTAATGAATGACATAACGAATAAGAAGAATCAATGAAGGCAGAAAGATAAAAGGTATCTCCAATCTAAGAAGAAGGGAGAGTACTTTTGTATCATGTTTATGATCGTCTTAGTGATTAAGAACCATATCACAATTCATCCTCTAAGGACACCTTAGTGCACTAGTTTGGCTAAGAAGAGGAATTGAGAATTGTTGTAGTGGTTAAGTCAATAAAATGTATCGTACTTCGTTTCTAAATCAAGTCTTAGAGTCATACTCCAAGATTGTGACTTGAGTGACATAATTTTAAGTAGGAATGTTCTTACACTTGCACATTTTGGTAAGTTGTGATGTCTTGCATAAGACAAAGACCAACTAGTACCAAAATTGCATGCAGGTTTTGTCTTGATATAGACACACACTAACTCTTGGATATTTGTTTTGTCAATAAATGTTTCTCGATAAGAGAATCTAATATGTCAAGAGGTCAGTGGGAGTCTAAAGATCTTGAAAAGTTTCAAGAACAAATCAAGAAGTAAACCTATTAAACACTAGCACACGACTTCAGGATTGTAACCTATCGTGTTGACAAAATTTTATTTCTATGCCAATCCAGTTGAGTGATTATGCATATGAGTTCTACGGGTTCTCAATAGACTATATAAGACAAGCACCTTATTCAATGAAAGTACATTGATTGGCATAGGTGAGCTGCTAAATAACCTGGAAGCATGGTAGGACCCTTGATGACAAGAAATTAAGTATGAACAAGTTCTGTCCATAAGAGTTTGGATTTGTCACAAACATTATCTTATGATTATGGTTATGACAAGTTCACACGGATAGGAACACATGCACCAAAAAATCTAAGTATCATAAGGTTTCTCTCCTTCATGAAAATGATTGAGAGGATACGCTTTCACTAAGAGAGATTTTAAGGAGATAGCGATTATGTAAATTGCATTCTCAAATTCGATTATGATTACGACATCCTTCTTCATAGTTCGAATTTTAAGATTTGGCAATTAGTCTGAACATTTGGGACTTAGTAATATAAGTTCTAAATCAGTTTAGACACACATGTGAGCTATCTAAGGAAAGGTGTGTAATTTTGAGAAGCTTAGATAAAGGCTTATCGAAGCACATCGTATTGGAAATATGAACTTTGGAAGTCAATAAGTAGAAAGACAACTATTTTATGAGTACCTGTCAAAGCTAGTGGGAGTATATATGTTATGCTGGAATGGATATAATCATCATGTTAGTGGGAGCATGATTATTATTTTAAGTATTGCAAGTTGGCAATATTAACTATAAAAAAACAAAAGTTTCACTTTGCAAAGTTTCAGGGGTTGAAAATTTGTTTTGCTATAATTAAGGGATAAAATGTTGTGCTTCGTTTCCAATCTAAAAGCTTAGATTGAGAAATTTTAATTGAATATAGTCAAGGATATATATTTATTATTCGCATTCTCAAAGTTCGATTATGATTACGGCATCCCTTTTCATAGTTCAAATTTTGAGAACACGGCAACTAGAAATATTATGACAATATTATAGCAAGAAATTGGTAAAGTATCACGTTTTTCATGAATCGTATTCCATACGCTTCGGGTATAGGATCGATTGCATATGTTGTAGTATTCAACCGTTCTAAAATTTTCCAAATGCCTAGGAAATTTAGAGGGAAAAAGGAATAGAACCGGATTTGACTAAAATAACTAAACAACTGTCAAGGACAATCTAAGGTTCGCTAAGGATTGGTCGCTTGTGGGAAGTTGGAAGTATAGTAACGAATGGACCATAATGGCATTATTATGATTAGATATGACTCTATCAATAATGAGTTGTCGTATGAAAAATATGGAAATGTTTCCATATTGGGAGTTGGATATCGAGAATCTATGTCTAGATTAAAAACTTTTATGTAAGAAGGATGTTCAAAGGAATGTACGTTGAATATGAGACTATGGAATCTCCAATAGAGCACTTTGTAATTTCATTGGCAAAGTCTTGGTGACTTTGGCGCTGTGATATTATGAAAGGACCATTGCATAAAATCTTAGAATCTAACATATTCTAATAGTGACGAGAATTTTGTATTCTTACACTAACTGATTAGGAATAGGAACTATGAAATGAGCATCATGAGAAATGTGCTCATTTGATCTATTTTACAAAGTTAGGACCATAGGAAAACATAGTGTACATGCTAAGAGCATGGGATAATGTTGTTATGATTCAAGTAAGAAGTTGATTAACCGAAACAACAAATAATGAGTAATCAATATGTTGATTAAATAAAAGGTGTTTTATTTATACTCAAAAGTTTGGGGCCATATAGGATTAGTATTATTATTGTGTTTCACTTTGCATGTTTTGACTTCCCGAATAATAAGATTATTCAAACCCTCCATAGTGGCTCACACTTTGGAAGTAGGTATGAATGAAGACTGTCATGAATCCGTCTATAGATTGTCTAAAGTGTTTAGACATAGCACAAATTTGCTGCTGAGTTCATGAGTGTTGCTATAAGATTAGAGTATTGGATTAAACCCACGCTCACTTGGACCGCTTCATAGATTTTATCACAGATGATTGGTGAGACGGTAATATCTTATATTCTTGAAATCGAGATGCGTGAGTTATATCTTGCGAGTCGGTTACACATTGATAATATGTAAACGCACCAGTAACATGGTGTTATAAAACGTATTGTTGTGTGTGATTCAGTGAGTGAGTACAAGCGAGCATTGAGTTGAAGTTTATCCGTTCCTTTTACCCAAAGTGGGATAAAAGCGATATATGTGGGCCCCTTGATGATTTAGTGATGACACCCTAAGCGCTTGGCCAACCCGAGACTAAGTTGGTGTGTTCAACTATAGTCTGTTGTCAGTCGTCGTAAATCGGAAATCGGGAAACAACACGTGAACAGAGAGTATGATTAAAATCCATGTATCAGTTCATACGATATCCAGAATGGAGGAACATATGATCCCTTATCTAAAGGACGGTGTCACACCTCCAAACCAGAATGGCGGAATCATTCGAGGGTGGATGACTTCATGTAGTATCGCAACAATTGAATACATAGTAAAGAAAGTAATACAACCATCATATATATAATTTAAAAGTTTACATTGTTGAAAGGTACTTATTTCAAAAACAAATTACAATATGATGTCAAAATGAAACTAAACTGACGCCACAACGTCCCTTCTTCAAAAGCTGTTTGTTTACCTGTTTTACTAAATTCCTGAGAAATACAAGTAGTTTTGAAAGAGTAGATTAGCATTTAAGCTGGTGAGTTCATAAGTATTTAGTAACAATGTTTGTATGAAATAGAATGAAATGGTTTGTACATGTTTGAATGTTCCTAGAAAATCCCATATTTTCTACTATAGTAGATGGTAGTTTAATTGTCCCAAAACTTGTAATGCAATAGTGCTTCTCATGCCTAAAATAGTAGGTTTATGTATAAATCGCTAAGGCATTTGAAAAACCCCATAAATCAATGTGTTTTTAATACTCCATGTGAGTCTTATAACCATGTTATTTGACCAGGATGACTATAACAACGTTCTTCAAGCATTGGAAATTTATGACGTTTGTCACCCCAGGTCTGCCGGCCTAGCTGTAGCTAACAGCTTAGGTATGGGATTGTCAATCCCGTATAGATCTATACACAAGTATCACTCACCCCCTACAAGGGATTTTGGTATATAATACAGGACTTAAAATGCATACTCGAAAGTACGTGAAATGTCTCACAAAACTTAGTATAAAACAGATTTACGTACGAAAATGTCCATTTGTTCTTGTGTATGAAAATATCTCTTTGATATAGTGTTTCTAGTATGTAAATGTTCATGATTTTCTCGTAAACTATACCTATTATAGTTTTTCAAAGTGTGTGTTTCGTTCGTATAGTAAACCCTAGTGTAATGCTCACTTGTTATGTAAAGTATAATAGTTATAGTGTCATAAGTGATCATATATACTTAAAGTATAAATAAAGTGTTTGATTCGTGTATATATATAAACATGTTTTATTCCCAAAAGACAAGATGTTATCGAGAATATATATCGCATACGAAGTCCTCATGTGGTAGTTATGAATCACATATGATTTACTTGATAAAAAGAGTATATAGTGAAACTTTATGTTACACATGATAATAACCGTGTGTTTACTTGTATTCCCCTCCTAAAAGTGTATAAAAAGCATTGATAAAACATTTGAAAGTGTAATTTATAGGAGTATGAACTCACTCGTCGAGTTGAGGACCCACTCGTCGAGTCCGTTTGGAATCATCATTTTCTCAAAACACGAAAGTCGTCCGAAATTGTGTCTAGTTTTCCGAACATTTTGAATCTCATTAATCGGAGTTACGGTTCACAAGATATGTCCAAAACACTGATGAGGGGTCAAGTTGTCCATCAACATCCTTCTTTTTTCAAAATCCAAGATCCAAGCCTCCAATCGCTAGTTCTGCTTCCTTTTCCATCCGAGCATGTCATTGTTGCTGAAAAATGAAATTATAAACTAATTAAGCACATTTTTTCATTAAATGAGATAAAATCAACATAAAGTATTAAGATAACGAATGAAATTTTATAACTAAATATGCCCATATCAATTATGGTTTATTAATATATTATAAGAATAATATATTAAAAGAGAAATCATATTTGTTTAGTTAACATTGGTCGAGAATTAATTAAGAATTAATTTTGTGATCAAAAAAAGTTAATTGAACTAGGGGGACTGAACTGTAATTATGTGATAGTTGCAAAGTAGGGGAAAGGATACCCTATATGACAGGGTGGATGAATTTAAGGGGATAAGGCCTTAGAATTCGTCCATGATAAGGTTTGGAGGGTTATCCTTTGGGCTGCTTGGTGGCTAAGCAACCAGATAAAGATAAGGACTGAAACCCTAATTCCTACACCTATATAAAGACCCCTTGGCATAAGAAATTCGCCGGACTTGATACCTAGGGTTCCTAGAGCTGAATTTCATACCTCCTCCTCTCTGTCTCTTGCCTCTCCATTTGCTCTTGGTGTTTGTGAGCCATTAGAGGTACTACACTTGTGGTACTTGCTTTCAAAGACAAGAAGATTCAAGATACAAGTTGTAATTACAACATAACAACAAGAGGTATGCATTCCATTCTTCCTCATGATTTTCAAAATTACCTAGGAGCATGTTAAGTTTCTTTTGTGTTCAAAATGTTGTATGACTAATAGTGAAAACGTAGATCCGAATCTAGGGTTGCATGCACACATAGGATTGTATGTGTAAAACCCATCACCATATAGCGTCAAATCCCTTTGCCGTTCTCGAAAATTTGGTGATAAAGTCCATCATGATTTGATCCCATTTCCACATGGGAATCTATAGAGGATGCAGCTTGCCATGGGGCCTCTGTTGCTCGGCCTTGACCATTCTACGGGTCAAGCACATCTCAACATAACAAGCGATCTTCCGCTTCATGCACGGACACCAATAATTCAATCGCAAATCCCGGTACATCTTGGTGGTCCTCGGGTGAATAGAGAAGCGAGACTTATGAGCCTTGTCCAATATAGTTGGTCTGACCCCACCAGACATTGGATTCCAAACCCGACCACAACGGGTCAATAATCCCCGACTATCCTGCATAAAACCGGGTGTTCTCACCCCTAATCCTCTTAAGCTTCTAGTTCTCCTGACGCATACCCTCTGCCTAAGCTTCCTTAATCAAGTTTACAAATGGAGAATCCACTAATATCCTTACACATGTCACTGGGGTAGAAGATCCAAATGACTTGCGACTCAGAGCATCCGCAACCACGTTCGCTTTACCTGGGTGGTAAAGGATCTCACAGTCGTAGTCCTTGACTACATCCAGCAACCTGTGTTGTCTCATGTTCAGGTTCGACTGGTCCATGATGTGCCTCAGGCTCTTGTCGTCCGTGTAAATGGTACAACAGACCCCATAGAGGTAATGTCTCCAAATCTTGATAGCGAATACCACCGTTCCCAACTCTAGATCATGAGTAAGGTATCTCGTCTCATGCGGCTTCAACTGTCGCGATGCATAGGCTATCACCCGTCCTCTCTGCATGAGGACTGCTCCCAGTCCTGTGGTGGATGCATCACAGAATACCACAAAATCTTCTACTCCTTCCGGGAGAGTTAAGACTGGAGTCTCGCATAGCCGCTGTCTGAGGGTCTCAAACGCCCTATGCTTCTCAGGGCCCCACCGAAAATCCACCCCCTTCCTTGTCAGACGAGTGAAGGGTACTGCAATCTTGGAGAAATCATGTATGAATCTCTGGTAGTACCCTGCCAATACCAAGAAGCTCTTGATATCCGAGGGAGATTTTGGAACCTCCCACTGCATAATCGCCTCGATTTTGGCCAGATCGACTAAAATCCCCTCCTGGTTAACGAGATGTCTAAGGAACTGAATCTCTCGTAACCAAAACTCGCACTTTGAGAACTTGGCATAAAGCCGTTCTTGCCTCAGAACTCCTAATAACTCCTGAAGATGCTCTTCGTGTTGCTATCTGGTCCTAGAGTACACCAAGATATCATCTATGAACATGATGACCGAGTGATGGAGCATCCGTCTGTAGACCTGATTCATCAGGTCCATAAATACTGCTGGCGCGTTGGTGAGCTCAAATGGCATCACCACGAACTCGTAATGTCTATAACGAGTCCAGAATGCGGTCTTCTCTACATCCTCCTCCCTAACCATAACCTGATGGTACCCTGACCTCAGGTCTATCTTGGAGAACCAAGATACTCCCTGCAACTGATCGAAAGGATCATCTATCCTCCGGAGTAGATAACGGTTCTTCATCGTCAACTTGTTCAATTCCCGATACTCAATGCACATCCGATGTGAACCATCCTTCTTCCTGACGAAGAGAATCGGTGCTCCCCACGGAGGACTGCTCGGACGAACGAACTGCTTGCCTAGTAGTTCCTGCAGCTGCGATGACAACTCATGTATCTCTGGTGGTGCCAATCGGTATGGTTCCTTAGCGATAGGGGCCACACCGGGCACTAGGTCGATCCTAAACCCGACTTGCCTCTCCGGAGGCACTCCGGGTAACCCCTCCAGGAACACGTCAGCAAACTCCGTGACTACTAGAACCTCTGAAACTGAAATCTGATCCCTGACCCGCATATCCACCACGTACGGTAGATAACCCGCACACCCATGCTGAATTTACTACTGAGCCCTGGCAGCCGAACAAAACCCTGATCCCAGTCTGGTGCCCTCACCGTAGACAATCAGTTCTCCCCCACTTGGGTTTCGAACTACCACCCACTGGCCTTCGCAGTCGATCATGGCACCGAAGCGACTAAGCCAGTCCATAACCACGATTACACACACTTCCGCCATGGAATTAGGTCTATTGGGAAAGATACCCCGAAGATCTCCAACACGCAACCTCGATAGATCGAAGATGTGGAAACCCCGTGTTCGTTGGCGATAGAGACTCGCAACGGATACTCTAGCTCTCCTACTGGCACACTGAACTCCCTACTAAATGTCTGAGAGACAAACGACTAGATCGCCCCCGAGTCAAATAATACCAACGCAGGTAAGGAGTTCACTAAAAGCGTACCTAACCACAGGTACAAACACATAAGCATAAAAACAAATATAATCAGTAAGATAAGGAATAGAAACATACCAGCAACCACGTCTGGTTTTGCTCTGGCCTCATCTGCTGTAATCCTCTGTGTAGCCGGCGCTGGAGCTTGTGCCGGCAGGGAGGCTAGTAGGGGACATTGGGCCTTCATATGGCTCATTTGCTCACAATGGTAACAAAGTCTGACCCCAGAAGTTGGAGTCTGCTGCCTACAATCCCTGACAATGTGGCCTTGCTTGCCACACTTGTGGCACCCACTACAAGATCTGCAAACCCCCGAATGAGCCCATCATTTTGAAATTTTGAAGATTCAAGTGAAGTTTAGGAGAAACATATTTTCAAAAATCAAATTGGATTTTATAGGATATTTATGTAGAAATATAAAGAAGTATTCAATATAAGTATTGATTATAAATCAAATAGTTTAGTTGTATGTAGAATAATATAAAAAAAAACAGATCTGGATCTAAATTGTAAGTTAATTCTAAACTATAATTATTAATATAAAAAAACAGTTCATAATTAGAAATTTCCTAAAAACATAAAATAAAATGGACAGTTTATAGTGAAATATATATTTTAATTTAATTCTATTTAGGAAATTTAAAAGCAATTAAAATTAATTAATTAATAAAGATTAAGACAATTTAAGATAGAGTAACACCTGGAAAACGTAATATTCAAGTTATATATGCAATATGCAATGTATATTAATTTGAAAATATAATATTATAAAAGAAAAATGTAACCGGGGTGCCTATAGAAACATCATTAAAATAAAAGCCATTAAATTTATTCAGAAACCTATAAATGTAGGTTGACGGTAAGGCTTTACAAATGACTCCCATGATTAGTGAAAATGTGTGGTTATGATCTTGAAAAAAAATCAAGATCAATTTCCACCAACTGATCGATGTAGAGGCTTTACGCATTCTAATCCATTGTCAGTTATAGTGATATGCGTCTACACGATATAGATTTCGCTATTTAAGTTGGTTGTTTTTGCCAAAATAAACACATTTCAATATATATCCTAACTTCTTTCCATTTCCAAAAATGACTTTGTCTCACCAGTCAACAAGAAGCGCGAGACGATCAATACCATGAAGCCTTCAAAGCCTAAAGAAGTACTACAATTCGTAGTAGAGACAGATGCAGGGCATGAACTCCTAGGGATGTCAACGTGCGCAAATAGGATGTGGGTTGCATCCCTCTCCCCCGACCCACGCTTTTGAAATCTCCATCCTTTCTACCCCCACCCTGCCCCCAAATTCCGTTTATTACTGTAACACCCGCAAATTCAGGCTAGTCATTATAAGCGTTAAAAATGACTTGTTAGATAAAAATATATTTTGAATAAATAACCTTAACCAAAGTTATAGTATATGCGACAAAGATTTTGTACATATAAAGAACGCTGAAATCTGACTTAGTATGAAAAAGTTACGCTTCTTTGATGTTTTGCAATTAAACCGACACGACTCTGCATATCGTAAAAGGTGAATTTTTGATAGATTACTTATTAGTCTAATTAATCTAAATGAAATTCATAGTAGTCGTAAAACTGAGAGTGTACATATAAATAACGTTTAAATCTAACTTCATATGAGGAAGTTACGATTTTTCTAATATTTCAGTGCACCAGTATACATCTAAGAAACCGAAATTGAAATCAGTCGATGGTTAGGAAAAATGTCCTAAACGATAGTTGAAGATTTCGTCAACACCTATCTGTTAATATAAAGACATCCGAGAACATATACAGTATGATAAAGTTATGAATTTTTAACAAACTTTAACAATATAAGCCTGTTAAAAATATATCTTTAAAAATAAAGTCAAATTAGATAATGGAGTCTAAATAAAAGTTGTAGATCCCAACGATAGCTACATGTGGATATAAAACATGTTAAAAATGGAACTCATATGAGCAAGTTATGATTTTTCTAAGAAAACATGAAATTTTGTTTGCAGCCGCGCACATAGACAAGATGTGCACCGCGCATGTAACATCCATCCAAATCTCGACAAGTGGCACCACTCAGAGAACGACACACCAACACCCCGACCATTTGTGTAGCACGCCCCGATAGAGTGTGCGGCGCGCATATCTTTTTTCGTCTATAAATATATGCCTCCGTATATGCTTCTCATATCTCAACCCTCTAGCTCAATCCCTCGAGTTCTCTCTTCATTATAACCAAATTTCCTTAGTTTCTAGTATACTAGCGAAGCCCCGCGACCCCTAAGTGCCCGAAAAGTAATAGCCTTTGAGTAGAAGCTCCGTCAGAGCAATTTACGAACTTTTGTCTAGGGAATCTCTATAATTTAAATTACACTCTATATTATTTTCGTGTAATTTATATTTAAAATTCATAGTTGTTGTTATGAATTTATAAATAAGTTTTGTCAGTAAATCCAACGTCATATTACTAATTGATCTACTTACGGGGACGGTGTCTACGTTAGATGTAATGAGGTGTTTAAAGTGGGATTTCCAAATAGTATACTCTGTATACCAAACGGACCCTACTTCTAATATGATCCTACCTAATTGTTCATTACTTGATAGATCTTGATGTGAACATTGAGATTAGTAAGGATTCTAGACTATCATTAGTTTCTAGGAATATTATACTAAAGATTTATGACATTCGTATCTAGGTCACATCAGAGGATAAGTCACGGAATGTGACAGAACACTGCCAAATTCTCCAGTCACCTACCTAAGTCAAGTGAGTGCATAGTTACTTTCAAATGTACACATAAATACAAGTATCCTATATGCTTAAATGTTAAGTGCGCTGTTTTTGTTGTGTTTAATATATTCATAATATATGATATGATTGTTACTTGATCTAATCGTATGTTATACTTAATAATATGATTGGGTAGTAATGGATTGTGTAAAATAATAAATGATAGGTTGTGATAGAGCTGTGTAGGATAATGATTATGATAGGTTAGTGAGATCTGTGTGAAAGAAATAAGTCATGACTTGCCGTGTCTATCCAAAGTACTATTGTACTGTCGTGCATATCCAAAGTACCATTATACTATTGTTTCTATCCAAAGTACTATTGTACTGTCGTGCCTATCCAAAGTACTATCATACTGTCATGTTTACCCAAAGTACTATTAAATTGGCATGCGGTGTCCAAAGTATTGTTATACTATTGTACCTAATTACTTAGGAAAATATAGATGGCTGCTGTCAAAGATCCTTTAGAAAAGATCTCTCGAGATGTAGGATTAGGAAGTGAGAATAATAGTAATGGGGTAACTGAGTTATTTAAATGTTGAAGATTATATAATTAAAGATTATAATATTGTGGGTTGAAAACCCTATGTGCTCACTAGGTTTCCCAACCTGACCCACTCAGTTTCTCTATATCATATGTAGTGACACGAATGTACTGACAGATAATGTAATTATCTGTTGAGAGATTGAAGGAGTTCGTAAGGTGCTAAAATATTGATGTAAGGCCTGTTTATTCTTATATTCTTATATCTGTTATGACATCTCATGCTTTTTAAAATATAAAATCCTTTTAAATGCCTTGATTTTGATATTATATCATGTCAAGGATATTTTGGGATCAATTCCGTAATAACAAATGTTTAAGATAAACATATACTAAAAGTTTTAAAAAAGTCGTGAAATGGGGATGTCACATTTGGTATCAAAGCATTAGTTTAAGCGAACTAGGAACTTTAGGGAATTTCTAGACTTAAACTTAGAATTCTAAACAAGGATTGTGAGGCGAGTGTCTATTTTATTTTAGGTAGTTTAGAATACTTTACGATAAATGTCTAAGTTGCTATTATGTGCTAAATGACTTATGTTATAACATACTTTAGGATACCTGCCTAAGATGTTGTTACATGAGTGGATCTATGGTTTGTTGCCGAACGAATCTTGAAATTTTATGTTTTTAAGATTCTAATTATATATATATATATATATATATATATATATATATATATATATATATATATATATATATTAAGAACTAGCATGTATTTTTAGGAATGATAAGGAGGACGTATGCGTCAAAACATAACTAAAACCTCCCCTATCATAATGAACTTGCCTCTCGGTACCCTAAACATCTACTTCGGTGAATAGAAAACATGACAATCACAAGAAGCGGGAGAGTCGTCAATAACGAAGGAGGCCCGACACCTCAGAATGTTGGAGTAAGAGCTGCTCAACTCTTGATGGATGAAGTTTGATTGATGATGCAAAACATGTTAGATCAACAAAGTATTGAGTTTATGGAACTCCTAACCCAAGGACTAGCTAACACTAAGGGTAAAGTATCGATGGTCAACAAACCGATAATCGATGGACGAGTCAACAATGGACCAATTTCCTCTCATCCAACAAAGGTTCAGGAAAGGAACAATAACTCGGGAAGTCATCAAGGCCCACTCCCTCCTTCGGAAGATTCAGAGATTTGAAGAAATAAGGAACCCAGAGGTTGCTATAAGTATAAGGACTTCACGAATTGCAAGCCATCATCATTCAGTGGAAAAGAAGATCCATTAGGAGTCATGGATTGGATTTCAAAAATAAAGAAAGCCTTCATAACTTGCGGTTGCACAAACAAATTCCAGACCACCTACGTTATAAGGCAATTCAAGGGTGTAACAATCCGTTGGTGGAATACGTTGGGAAAAAACCCAAGTCCTAACAAGCCTTTGTTACTAACATGGGAAAAATTCTTGACCTACTTCAAGCGCAAGTTCTGCTCAACAGAAAGTATGTTGGAGTTAGAAAATCAACTCCTAACACTGAAGAAAGGACGCATGTTAGTTGAAGAGCACACAAATGATTTCACTAACAAAATGGAGTTTGCCCTGTGTGTTGTTCCGGACGAACTGGAAAAGATCGATAGGTATGCCAAGGGACTTCCATGGGAGTACGTTGTACCAGTTAGACAAGCACATACTTTCGAAGCAGTCATCTAGACTGCAAGATTAGTTGAAGACATGATCAAGAGAAGAGTTGCCAACAAAACTGAAGTTGGCGAGAAGAGAAAGAATGAAGGACTCTCGAAGTCTGAAAAGAAGAGTAAAATCTCAAGATCTAACCCCGATGACAAGATGTATGGAGGTAATAATGAGGCAAGGTGCAATAAATGCAAGAAGAAGCATGTTGGGCAATGCAAAGGAGAAGTGACATGCTACAGGTACAAAAGACCTGTTCACTATTCGGATGAGTGCAAGTACGATGGAAGGGTGTGTTTTGAGTGTAGGGAAGAAGGGCATGTCATGAAGGAGTGCCCAAAGAAGATGGAAGTAGCAAAGCAGAATGTGCCACCAAAACCAAAGGCATGGGCATTCCAGATGATCCTAGATGGAACAGATGATGCTTGAAGAGACCAAGTAAAGGAAGTTGTTTACCCAAAGTTTAAGGCATGAAGTGGTAGTTCCACATAGATATTAATATGATGTGTAGCCTCATATAAGAGGCATAATAAAGGTTGTAAACACTTTCAAAAGTTATAAAATTTTCTAGTTATGTTAGATTATCGTCTGACACTAAGAAATTATGATTTCAACATAATGAATTGATTAAGAATAAATTCTGGTATAGTGTGTCTTGTAGACATGAAACTAAACAAGAAATAATTTACACCAAAGATTGGGAAATAGAATTCTGGTTGAAGATACGCATGGAAGAAATCCTAGTGGAGTCTAGGAAATTTGTTGTATATAATTACTTGGACACATTTATATGTGTTAAATTGCTTTTTTAATCTTTAGGAAATAGTAACTTAGTTAATGAATAGTGTCTCACTATAATTCCTTTAACTAAGCTATGTGAATAGCTCTCATCCCTATGTTATATGTGGATAAGTCACTAGGCATAATGATTTGCATAAAGTTTATAAAATCCGAGCAGGTTTGATGTATACGTAAAAGTGTAAAGTACTCGCTTTTATAAAGCGGTACGTTTCAAAGTAGTGATCATAAGTACATGTATAAATTCCAAGTTATAATATTTAAAACTTATATATATATATATATATATATATATATATATATATATATATATATATATATATATATATATATATATATAGGATATAGATCCGGTAAGAATTTTTTTTTAGTAGGAAGGTAAGAAGTTTTTTTCTACATATTTTTTTGACGAACAAAAGAAATGAATCACTAGATGATTCATTTGTAAGATGATTCATAATAAAAAATTCCCAAAAAAACATTTTTATGATTCATTTTTAAGTAAATTAAGAAAAAATTCACTTTTGTGACAATTTTAGTGAATAACAACAAAATCATTATATAAATGAATCATGGAGATGTTTTTTTTGAGAATTTTTTCTTGTGAATCATCTTACAAATGAATCATCTAATGATTCATTTTGTTTGTTCGCGAAAAAAATATGTAGAAAAAAAACTTCTTACCTTCCTACCAAAAATTTCCTTCTTATTTGATCTTGACTCTCTCTCTCTCTCTCTCTCTCTATATATATATATATATATATATATATATATATATATATATATATATATATATATATGAACACACACACCCACCTACACACACACACACACATATATATATATATATATATATATATATATATATATATATATACATGCATAAGTTTGAAATACTACAAAGGTGACAATGTCACACACACACACACACACACACACATATATATATATATATATATATATATATATATATATATATATATATATATATATATATATATAGCGATATATAGGGGATAGTTCAAATAAAAACAGTAAATAGTGTTAGAACGTAAAAACACTATTTTTATGTTATTATTATGCAATAATTTTTGTATCCACAACTTTATGTCATTATTCAGCAAAAAATAAATGAATAGTCACATGTTAAAACTAACATTAGAATTTACTACAAAAATACACATAAATAAATTTATATTAGAATAATAACATTCTAATGAATATATGAATAATCAAACGTTAATATTCATATTAGAAATACTTCAAAAATACACATATACAGCATTCATTACAGAATAATAACATAAACATAATGTTTTTATGTTCTCATTCTATTTACTGTTTTTATTGGAACTTAGTTCTATACACACACACACACACACACACATATATATATATATATATATATATATATATATATATATATATATATATATATATACTGTTTTTATTGAAACTTACTGGTCCAAAAAGGACTGCAATAGGGATGAGCATATGGACCAGGGAACCCGTTGGAACCGGTACCGGAACCGGTCGGGCCGGGACGGATACTATATTATTGTCGATTTTTGGAACCGGGAATCGGTAGGAGCCGGTCATTGGAACCGGCCCAAAACCGTTAATCGAACCGGGCCGAAATATTTCTCAAGACCCGGTAAGAACCGACAAAAACAAGCAAGAACCCAGTAAGAACCGGCAAAAACCGAAACTGTAACTGAAAATTTTCTCATAATATGTTTCTATTTCTTGAGGACCGGTTCCAACATTGAAGACCCGGAAAGAACCGAAATCGGTAGAACCAGTGGTCCGGTTCGATTCATATTTTCCACCAAGTTCGGTTTCAGGGTCAGGTCCAGTTCGGGTCAGTTCCTTTGCTCATCCCTAGAATGCAACGATATGCAGTTTTGCAATAATCATAATAAATTGTATAAATATCGTATGAACATGTGTGAGTAGTCCCTGAAAAGGAATCAATATGAACTATTTGAATACAATTTTTTTTGCAAACCATAAGGTTTAAGATGGGCAAAGCACGTCTTGAGCGAACCACAATTTTTCATATAAAATCATAGCATTTTGTAGTACGTTTTCAAGAGTGTTTTTGCATAAATAAAACATGTGAGCACATGTATTCCCCCATATATATATATATATATATATATATATATATATATATATATATATATATATATATATATATATACACTTTAAAATGGGTCGGTAAGCATTCACCTTAGATACATGAACTTGGTTTAGACTCAAGAATGTCATTGTTTCCGGGAAGCACCTCAGGAAAACATGAACTAGCAACGACTTAAACCCGAACTATATTGCACTCGAAATAACCGACGAAATAATATTAAAAACTTCAAGAATTGGACTTGGAAACCTGAGAAAAATGTCAAGAACAAGGTGGAAGGTAGTAATGGTCAAAGGAATTAGGAGAGAAAGAGGTGGCTGGCGGTGGTGATCATCGGTGGTGATGGTGGTTCTCGGTGGTGGTGTTAAACCGAGAAAAGAGAAGGAAAAAATGGAGAGGTAGTGCTTTAGAGCATTGGCTGATTTTTGATGATCAAAAGAGAGAGGGAGTGAGCTCTATTTATTTTCCTAAGGGCGTCTCTTGCACCAATGCATGCCATGCTTCTTTAGAAAGTCAAACACACAAATACAAGCTAGCTTGGTGGGACCAAGTGATATCATTTTCTAAAAATGTCCAAAAACCATTCTGGTTTTGTATGCCAAGTTCCCGAAACCTAATATTTTATTTCTAAAGTGGTGTATGATAGAGTCAAGTTCAAGGATTCCAAAAGCCGAAGATTAATTTTTTGAGTTGTAGACTCTGAGAAATCGCGTTTAAAGATTCACGTCTAATTGACCCGAAAAGTTTGATTTTTTGACTTTTACAAATATTTATTCTATAAATATTTCGAGTATGGAATTAAATATTAGACCATAGTTTGAGTCCAACAACATTCTCATAATTTTTGTTTGAGGTGTGCAAGTAACTCAACAGATAGAAACAATTTTTGCAGTTTAAAAAAAATTAGTGTTATACTGGTTTGTTTTCTTATAACGACTGTATCTTTTGCATACAAACTCCATTTTGAATGTTCTTTATATTTCCATACCCATGTGAACATGTACTACAAGACTAGAGTGTTTGCTTCGCTCACCATTGCTTAATACGAAAATTCAATATTTTAGACGTATTAACTAGGGTTATAGTTTGAGCTATTTGATCTGTTTAAGATTTTCCACCAATGGAAGTAAGATACCATCTGATATCTTATATTAGTTGTAATCAAACTATATATTTTTCAAAATATGCATTAAAACTCAATAGTTCGAATTACAAAAAGGTTCGCGGCGAACTGACTGTCTACAATTATAAACCTAAATTTCGTGATGTCACATATACATATAGTAAAACTTTACTATATATAAGTTATATTGTAAAAGTTTTCAAAATATGAGGGTTTAATATTAACTGTTTAAATTAAATATTTTAATTTATTAATATAAAACCAATTATGATTTATCTTTATCTTTTAATTAAACAATTAATTAAATCATTATGGATTAAATAATTATTTACAATTGGCCAATTAATAAAATAATTCAAATTTCATCCAAATCCAAAACCCCCTAATTTTCGAAAATAGGGCTTGGGTTTATTTGATTTTAATTATTCAAATTTTAAGGCTTTTAAAATAACAATTAAGGAAAGTAGATAAACCATAAAAGGGCTCCATAAATTTAAAAAAAGACTAAGGAGGCTAGGGTTTCAAGAACCCTAGCAAATTTCAGAAATTCTAAGGGTGGAGGCTAGGGTTTCAAGAACCCTAGCAATTTTCGAAAAATGCCTCCGTTAGGGTTTAATTTCTATAAACCCTAATTTTGATATATTCAACATTGTGTAATATCAATTGAAAACAATGACTCTGATACCACTGATAAGTTTTATAGGTTACAAAACAATATGTGGCGGAAAAAACTTAACCATAAGCTCACATGCAACCTATTGGATCTAAGTTTTCTCTATTGATTGTATCATACATTGAAGGTCATTAGAGCATGACCCATCAGTTTGTTGTGTATATCAAAATAAAGACCTTATCTTAGGATACGTTAATTCTAAAGGGAGTTGGAGCCTCCAATGGAGATTGAATTTAAAAGGAAGAGAAGTTGCAAGATTGAACACCGCCATCAGTCAATAAGTCCAAAGAGTTACGATTTTTATCTAGGATGGAAAGGTAACATGCAAAGCTATTATACAAACCCTGTTTTGTTGATGATTCCGGGACGTAAGCATCCTTAGGGGGAGATAATTGTTACACCGATAGATTCGGGCTAGTCATTATAAATGTTAAAAATGACTTGTTAGATAGAAGATTGTTTAGGATAAATAATCTTAACCAAAGTTATAGTATATGCGACAAGGATTCCGTACATATAAATAATGTTGAAATCCAACTTCATATGAAGAAGTTATACTTTTTTGAAATTTCGCAATTAAACCGACACATCTCTATGTATCGTAAAAGGTGGATTTTTGATAGATTAATTATTATCCTAAGTGATCTAAACGAAATTCATAATAGTCGTAAAACCGAGAGTATGCATATAAAGAACGTTCAAATCTGACTTCATAAGAGGAAGTTATGATATTTCTAATATTTCAACGTAGCAATATACGACTCAGAACTTTACCCATTGTATGATTAGGTTTCATTAAGGGTGGATGGTATCCATGTTTATATGTCTAAGAAAATCATATTCGAGTGCTAAAATCATCAAATTATGATCTAAAATAACACTATTTGATAGCAATTACACTAGATAAACCAAACAAACATCCTCAAATTTCATTAGATTAAACAAAAACAATGTGCAAGTTGAAATCATAATCATTAACAGAGACAACAAGCAACGGAACAAAGAAATTAAGAAATTCTAAACAAAAAACTAAACAACGATTAATTTTCTAACATATGAAATTATTATATTTCCATTGATGCTCATTGATTACAAAAGATGACAACCCATGTTTATTTTACGATATACTTACATTCATCCAATCAAAGATGATTTCACTTCTTCAACACACAAAACATAAATGTAACACCCATTCACTTATCTTCATCCCACCAAAACAAAAAACCAACCCCTTTCCCCGACCATCAACTACATCACACCTCCTTGATGAAACTCCTTTTTTCCTATATCTTCTCATCTAATAATGGATACATATGCATGAGAGATGTGATGAGATGATTACCCAACTTCACTTGCTTGCCAACCATTATCCTCTCATTTAGAATTGCATTTGTTGGTGGCACTTTCCCAAGTTGATTAAGGAGTTCCTAGGGATATTAAAAAGTCTTGTAGGACCTTGTTCCCATGAGTCCCCCACCCCATCTTGTAGCGAGGTATTTGTTAAAAAAATTGGAGGACGGAGGCAAGGTTAACTCCTGTTTGTTTTTCGGGGCCACGGCGGGGTGAACAGTCCCATCCTGAAACCCCCATGGGGGTCCGTTAATAAATTATATATATATATATATATATATATATATAATATAAAGATAATAAACGATAGTATGATTTTGGCCTGACAAATTTCAGCAGAAAACATGTTTTTAAGTTGTTTGTAACATGTAAAATTCTATTATAAATAACTATTTGTTACCCAAAAAATATCTTCTTTTAGCACAACAACTTCTTTTAGCCCAAAGAAGGTAGCCCAAAATCAAACGGGGGGTGAGGGCCATAGTGTAACATCGTGTTCCCATGTACTTTTCAATTATGGCTTAAATTATATAAAAATTACATTTTCGGTCCTTACGCGGGGCGTACCCCATGGGTAAGCTTAGCGTAATTAATTAAAAGGTGGCGGGGTTCTTTTCAGTACATTGGGCGTACACAAGAAGTACATATGATGTACTTATGTTGATCTCAAACCCTAATTTTAGGGTTTGGACCCTATTTAAAGAGCCTTAAGTCCCTGAGACCTCTCTTACCTTCAACCTCCACTCCCTCATTATGTTATTTTGAAACCCTAACCCTTGAGAGCTTGTTTTGGACCTTTAGATTGTTCTTGGTGCATTGTAGAAGAAGAAGAAGTTCACCATTAAGGATTGTTGGGCTTGGAGCTTGTAGATCCAAAATTTCATTTTCCTTTGCAAGCTTTTGGAGATATAAAGCACTTACCTTTATGGTTATATGGTTTAGATCTAGGATAGAATTTGAATTTTCTTAACTATTGGTCCCATGGTTTGATTCTTATGAGTAGAAGCTACTCAAGAGCTCAAGTTTGCCACTTTATGTTATTTTTGAGGATCTTGTGCCATACACATGAAGTCTTTGTTGCTATTTCCCACTCATGCAAGAGTTTGAGTTATTAAAAAGTATTATGGACGTAGGTTTTGGTCTTGGGCTCTATTAATCCATGAAAAAGCTTAAAGTTGTCGAATTTATCAGTTAAGACCTTCCCAAGATTGAGATCTTTGAGTTAGGCATTTAGTCTTTAGGCATTAAGAACTAAGAAGTTGGTTTTGGACCTTAGAGGATTACGTAGGGTGTAACCTTTGGGTACGCATGACGTAACGGGTTAAGCCTCGTTGTAACATCCCGAGCTCAGGAGTGCGAGTTTAGGGTTCAAAGTGAAAATGTGGATGGTCAACTCGGCGAGTAGGGTCACGATTCTGGTCGCGTGTTAAGTGGCCAACTTGGCGAGTCGGTGGCTGGACTCGACGAGTTGGTGTTGTGTGGAGAAAACCCTAATCCTAGGGGTTGAGCCCTATATAAAGAACATAATACCCTCTCCCCAGCCTCTTTACTCTCCCTTGAAGTCCAGAAACCCTAATATCCGTTTGTGAGAGAATTAGAGAGCATTTGAATCTTAAAGGAGTGTTTGTTGAAGAGATCTTTGAAGATTAAGGGGCTTGGAGCAAGGAGCTTTACAAGGTTTTGGCTTATTCTTCTGTTGGAGTCTTCTCTTGAGGTAATAATTCTTTGCTTGAGTTGTTATCCATCTAGATCTATCATTTGTGGGATTTTTGGGAGTATACCTAGTGCTAACTTGAGTTTGGAGGTTGGATCTGAGGTTGCTACCTCAGATCTAGAGTAGTGATGATCTAAAAGAGCATAAAGTCCCTGTTCAAGAGTTGTTGATGAAGCCTTTTTGTCCCAAACCCTAGCCTAGAGTGTATTATGCTTAGATCTCCTTGGATTCACGTAAAGTTTGCCACTTTACGTGATGGATGGCTTGTATAAGAGTAGATCTACAGATTGGAGACCCTGCATGGCTTGGAAAGCCTCTGTATGGATTAAGAACTAGAGGTACTCGGCGAGTCACATGGGTGTACTCAGCGAGTTGGATGAAGAAAGGAAGGAACTCGACGAGTTGGAAGAACAACTCGGCGAGTATGTTCTTAGACTCGTCGAGTCTAGTCGTGAAGTCCTAACCATTTTGGTTAAGCTATGAATCGGTGAGTCGAGGAATGACTCGGTGAGTTGAACAGGAGGTGACTCAGAGTTCGTGGGACTCGACGAGTCTTGGGGCGACTCGGCGAGTCGGGTCGCGATTTGGGAGTTTTCAGAGCATAGGGACTCGACGAGTCAGCGGGCTGACTCGACGAGTAGAGTCAGTCAGGAAGTTTGACTTTGACTGAGGACTTTGACTTTGACCAAAAGTTGACTTCCAGAGGTAATTTGGTAATTATTGGTATTTATTGAGTTCAGTCTTTTGGTATTATCAGTGGTGGAGTTCGTGTCGGAGGTTGGAACAGCGTGATCTTATCTCTTCAGTCAGCAATTGTGAGGTGAGTTATTCTCACTATATCGATAGGGTCTAAGGCACCAAGGCCGGCCCTTTATCAGATTGTAATCCGGGTAGTGTTGTTGTGTTATTGCTTTGCTATGCTTGCATCCTGGTAGTTAGGATGGTATACGTTAGTGACCGGTTAGGTCGGTATCCTGTTTAGAGTATGCTATGTATATGATCTGCTAGATTGGTTCACTGATGATTAATTGTTATGTGGTTATATGTTTATGTGCACACGGATGTTTGACTGGGGTTGGGTTAAGGCGGGTCCTGCTTTGTGTTGTAAGCCAACATACCCAGGGCGGACCAGTTATCCCGAAGGCCCAGCGAGCGGTCCGAATAGGCTGTAGGCCCCACGAGGGCGGACCAGACGTGCCGAGGCTCTAAGAGTGGACCAGACCGACTGAAGGCCCGATGCGGGCGGACCAGTCATACTGTAGACTCACAGAATGGACCAGGTAGGTTGAAGGCCCGGTGCGGGCGGACCAACCACACTACAGACTCGAGGGATATGGCTAGACTCGGAGGGTGGACCAGGTGGACTGAAGGCCCGGTGCGGCGGACCAGTCACACAGTAGACCCGAAGTGCATGGCTGTTCTATGTTCTGTTATGATATGGCTTGTTATGTGTATGGTATATAAGGTTCGTATTTTGGGGGTATCTCACTAAGCTTTCAGGCTTACAGTTGTGGTTTAAATGTTTCAGGTAATTCAGGAGACCGTGGCAAGGCAAAGGTGTGATCGTACCGCTCCTCATGTTTATGTTTTATGTTATGGTTCTGGGAATACTCTGATAATAAATGTATTGAAAACCTTTTTTGTAATAACTTAATGAATTTGGGTTGTTTTTGAAAAGTTTAAATTGGCTTGAATTTTTGGATGTTACACTCGTATCCTTAAATATCTCAACAGATAATACCTTTATCTATCAATACCTTCGTATCACTACCTGCGATATAAAGAAACTGAGGGGGTCAGGTTGGGAAACCTAGTGACCACATAGGGTTTTCAACCACAATATTATAATCTTTAATTATATAATCTTCAGCATTTAAATAACCCAGTTACCCCATTTTTGTTATTCTCACTTCCTAATCCTAGATCTCGAGAGATCTTTTTCTAAAGGATCTTTGGCATCAATCATATATGTTTCCCTAAGTAATTAGGTACAATAGTATGACGATACTTTGGACACCATGCAACATTACAATAGTACTTTAGGTAAACACAACAATACGATAGTACTTTGGATAAGCACGACAGAACAATAGTACTTAGGAGAGACACGACAATACAATGGTACATTGGACAGGCACATCAGTACAATAGTACTTTGTATAGACATGAAAAGTCACGGCTTATTTTTTTCACACGTCTCTCACTAACCTATCACAATCATTATCTTACACAACCCTATCACAGCCTCTAAATTATTATTTTACACAGCCCATTACTACCCAATCATATTATTAAGTATAACATACGATTAAATTAAGTAATAATCATATCATATAATATGAATATATTAAACACAACAAAAACAACACACATAACATTTAAGAATATAGGATACTTTTATTTATGTGTACATTTGAAAGTAAATATGCACTCATCTTAGTTAGGTAGGTGACTGGAGAATTTGGCAGCGTTCCGCCAAACTCCTTGACTTATCCTCTGATGTGACCAAGATACGAATGTCACTAAGTTAATATTTCTGGCGACTAATGATAGTCTAGATTCATCACTAATCATAATGTCTACATCAAGATCTATGAAATAAGGAACAACCAGGTCAGATCATATCGGAGGTAGGGTACGTTTGGTATACAGGGTATACTATTTGGAAATCCCACTTTAAACACCTCACTAAATCCAACTTAGACATCATCCCCCGTAAGTAGATCAATCGCTCATATGACATTGGATTTACTGACAAATCTTATTTATAAATTCATAACAATAACCATGAATTTTAAATATAGATTACACTAAAATAATATAGAGTGTAACTTAACTTATAAAGATTCCCTAGAAAAATTCTGGAAATTGCACTGACAGAACTTCTACTCGAAGGCTACTACTTGTCGGTCACTCAGGGGTCACAGGGCTTCGTCAGTATACAAGAAACTCAGGAAATTTGGATCTAATGCAGGGAGAACTACAAGGATTGAGCTATAGGGTGGGATATTATAAGCATATATAGAGGCGGTTATTTATAGCCGAAAAAAGATATGCGCGCCACACACTCTATCGGGGCGCGCCACGCAAATGATCGGGGTGATGACGTATCGTTCTCTGAGTGGTGCTATGTACCGAGATTTAAGTGAATGTTAGGATATAATGCAATTAATTGTAAACTACATAATAAAACCAAATATGTGCATGTCTTAATTTCCTATGAGGACGGAAGTAGTTTGATGGAAATATTAAAGGATATAAGAGGGAGGGAATGAAATTTAACTTTGAAATGAAACTTGAAAAAATAGTGGAGTTGAGACCAATATTTTGAAAACTAGATATGACATTGAACCGACAACCATATCAGTTCATCAATCATTCCACTAGTCTGGTAATTATAAAAGTATTAGACAAATATAAAAATATGTACAAAATAGTATAATAGCATGGGTAGACCTAAAAAAGAATTGAAGGGTGCACGTTAACGTATACTTAACTATATCGACATTTTAACAAGGTTTATAGACATTGGTCCATAGCAAATCCGTTGCTAAGACCATTACCGACAGATTACCAATAGATTTACATTAAATTTATATTTGATGGAAAATATTTAATGGATAGTTCTGTTACCCCCGGGCTTTATAGTATGTTTACCAATGTATAATAGTTATCTTATGTTTGCCGGGGACAAAAAAAAACATAAATAATGCATGGTTTTAGATGTTTGTATATGACCCAAGGGTTTCATCTCGACATGTTGCTCGGTTAAGTGAAGCTGGTTGGAAAGCACCACCTTTAGGCTAGATATGCCGAGTTTCCACCCTCTCTCTCTCTCTCTCTCTCTCTCTCTCTATCTCTCTCTCTCTCTCTCCATGGTATGACATAGTGAATGATCTCTCCATGCTAGTTGGAGCCCCGATGGAGTTAGACACCACCATCACCAACCCCTCTACCTAACTCGCTAAGTTGGAAAGTTTTTAAACCTACCCCAAAAAAACAAGAGTAAATTACTAAAATCGTCCTTATGGTTTGGTCAAAATTACACGTTTTTTCCCTAACCTTTTATTTGCACTCGGATCATCCGTGTGGTTCAGTTTTGTTGTGTTTTGTGTCCCTATGGTTTGGTTAAAATTGCACGTTTAGTCCCTAACTTTATATATGTAAGGGACGAAAAATGCAACAAAATCAAACCATAGGGACAATGTGAGTGCAAAAAAAATAACGTGCAATTTTGATCAAATCATAAGAACGATTTCAGTAACTTACTAAAAAAACATTAAACACTCCGGACCGAATTTACCGTTCAATATAGTGGGATAATAATAAGTAATGAAATCTCTTATTCTGTAGAGTTATTTTAATTTTTTTTAATGTTGTATTTGATTTAGATTGACTTGAGAGTCGAGATCATATACACAATAGTATTTGAAAATTTAGATTTTTTACTTTAAACCGAGTAATCAGGCTTTGATATATGGTTTATTTCTTAAAACCCTAGGTCTCGTATCCAATAGCTGACCGCGGTTACCCGCCTTTTTGGAATTTCTGTCTCGTCAAACTGCGCCGTCCGTCGCGACTCTTTCTCCTCCTGCTATCGTCACCGCCCTTGCGAAACTGTTCTCGGCTCTCGGTCATTTTATATGGTAATCCGGCCCTGTTTCCTTCGTCATTGCAAAAATTATTTGAATTAATAAAATTTCTAGCATGAATAAGATTTATTATTTTGGATTTTTGTTAGGCTTTTCTCCGCTGTTCAAAAAAACACCGAACGACTGCATGGAACTTCCCAGACGATATTTTATTAATCATATTCATTAGTTTACCGGCTAAACAGCTTGCTCAGATGAGATGTCTCTCAAAATCTTGGAATGTACTGTTATCTGAATCCTCTTTCATTAAATCCCACCTTCATCGTTCAATTCAAACCAACAACAACGATAGAGTTCTCTTGCACTTCTCCAAGCTATTTTCTTTTGACTCCAAACCATTCACAGCACGCCCCTATCGAATTCCTCATCTGGAACTCAATAATTTCATCAAGCTCCCAGTTAAACCCCAATCTGAAGATAGTCGTGGCAAAGTCATTGGATCTGTTAATGGCTTAATATGCTTTAAATACGGATCAAATCATAAGCCGAAATATAATGTGTGCCAACCAGATCCTGATTCTTACTTTATATATGGATCAGATCATCCTTATGAATACATTTACATATGGAACCCTTCCCTCTCTTCCTTGTTAACTCTCCCACCATATTCTATGCCTTCCCATTCGACCCAACAGTTTTTTCGATTCGGATTTGATCCCAAAACTGATGATTACATAGTTGTTAAGATTACACAACGTCTTTTGATATCACCAAACACAGTTGTCTTTATGGAGTGGCTTCCGGTTGAGGTTTATAGCATGAGAAAGGGTTCCTGGAAGCTCATCACTCAAAGGATTCCATCTCGCCTCAGGAATATTTCCGATTTTGATGATCTCTGTGTAGATGGGCATAACGGCCATCTTCATTGGCAAAGTTACTATTATAGAGGGAAGAATGGTTTTAAAAAAAAGACAATATTGGCATATGATTTCGGAGCAGAGACATTCCGTGAGATTCCTCTTCCGGATTCTTTGACAGGTGGCAATGCGAAGGATGTCTGGATTAAGTTAGGAGTTATGGCGGGAAAGCTTTGTGTCATGTCAACCGTTCCAGGTGTTGAACGTCAGTTGTGGGTGATGGATGAGTATGGGGTGGCTGAGTCATGGGTTAAACATCGTTTTTTTCCTCCTTTTAGGGGTTATATATATCCATACGGATTTACCTTACAAAATGAGTTTCTTTTTCAAGTTAGTGTTTCAGTTTTAGGATATGATCATGGTTTGTATGATCCGGTTGCAGCCACTACTAAAGTTATAAAGCTTGGTTACAATGTAAGAGGTAAAGTTATTGATTATGTGGACAGTCTGGTTTGGGTATCACCTGCCGAGCAGCGAGAGAGGAACTGCTGTAGCATCTCCCAGTTTCAATTTTGAAAAAGTTTTTACATTTTTTTTTTCGCATTTGAGTTCAGTGTTTGGTTTTATATTGAACTCTTTTGATTGAATAGTAAAATATCTTTTGTTAGGATTTCATTTGCAATTGCATCTTAATTCATCAACAAAGTATGGGTACAATCACTTGATGCAACTGGTGAATCACTAAATACGTAACTTATACTAAGAGATTTTATGCTGCTTATAATTATATGGTAACAATGGCTAAAAGTGACACATGTAGTATTCCAGAGATGTTCCGCTAATTCTGGATTTGTTCTATCTGCATTCACGATATAAAAAAACGTTTATAGAGTTAAATGTAAGTACATTAATCAGTAAAACTAACATGCATGGTTTGTTGATTCCATGGTAGAAACATATAAAGTCTTCGATATTTAGGATGTTACAGTATTTATAACTATAAAAAATTCATGATGTTTAAACTTTTAAATAAACAATACATTTTACCACATCATTAATGAGGTATATGCCTATCGTGGATATGTACCTCCTCGAACAATGGTTCGATATGGAGTAGGATATTGAACCGTAGGAAGGGATCTTCTCAAAGCCCCATCCGAATGAGTAGGATCGGTTGCTTGAGTGCTTGACAAGCTCAAGCAACACAATGTCAGATTTATAACCATACATATTGTATTGTACTTGCATTTCACGGCAACTCACAAATAACAAACTAAAAAAGACTAATGACCCAACCTTAGTACAAGCTTTGTACCTTCGGCAACGAGAGCTTTAATGCTGACTAGACTACCGCCTGCTCGGCACATCCCGCATCGCTACTTCCCGAGGAAGGTGAGTATAAAGGTAGCTACAACGGATTGCAAAAGGTACACACAATCAATTCAATTTACTATTCATTGAGGTCGATGTTGAGTTCTGTGTTCTAACTTGAGTGCCAGAGCGTTCTCTTGGGAATCATCCCGGTGAACGGCTTACTGTTTGGTGGTGTAATTCTGGTTCAACTATTCCAAGCTTTACTCACTCTAGGATCTCACATAGAGTATAAAGAGTAGAGAATCTGAGTTATGTCAAGTGGCACCATCTGTGGGACCACACAACAAATGGTGACCATCAATAATCTCGTCGACGACATAAATCTGAGTCCAATATGAAGAATGCAACCGTTATAAGCATATACGGAGACACCTCAAATAGCCACGGTGGTAAGAGGGTGGGATGTTACCAACCTTGGAGCTGCTTCGAAGGAGCCAATAATGAATAAGGAAGGCCACAAAGATGACAAGAAAGAGATAACGAAATTCAAAGCCTTCCAGAAGTTCAAAGCTATGAGAAAGCAACAAGCGGAAAAAGGAAAGTAAAAGATACATAGGGAAGAAGACTAGTACCGAGTATCGGTTCATACTTGGAGTTCAAGCAGGTCAGAAAGTAGAGAAGTAAGGGAAAAATGTAAGCAAAGAAAGACCCATGAGGATCAAAGGCCAAGGGAGTCGTGGAAGATAGTCGGAGTAAAGGAGTACAACAAGGCATCCGAGAGCCTAAATTGTAGGAATCCTTTCACCGATAACATTAATGATACCCCTATCCCCATAGGGTTGAAAGGGCCTAGGGTGAAGCCCTATGATGGTACAGGGAGATCCGGATGATCACGTATCAAACTTCCGGTGGGAAATCAAGATGATACTTATGGACCCTAAACTATGCAGCCTTTATTTCGTGGGAACCTTGACATATCAGCTCGTTATTGGCTAGCCAGCCTTCCACTGAAGAACATAAGTAGTTTCGAAGAACTATAAAGAAGTTCTGCAACAACTTTATACAATAATAGAGGTTCCAACAAAAGGCTCACGCCATATTGGCTTGTAGAGAGAGGGGATGAGAGTCTAATAAAGCCTATTTCAAACGATTTAATGAAATAAGCAAGAAGATGCCCACAAGAGATGACCCAATGATCATCACTAGTTTTACTTGTGGATTGTTAGTGTAACACTCATAAAACCATGAAAAATTTAAACTTTTTAAAACCAACCAATTTCACAAATTGTTTACAAACGTAGTTCACAAAACATGTTCAACATCAGAGTATCCCAAAATCATAAGTCAAAACATGAGGATGTGTACGGTCACGCCTTCGCGTTCCCGCGATCATCCGGAGTACCTGAAACATAACCCAAAACTGTAAGCCAATGCTTAGTGAGATCCCCCAAAGTACCAACACATAATACACATAACAATTAACAACAATAACAAACAACATGTACACAGAGCCTTCAGCCTGAATGCACCGCCTCGCAGGCCTACAGTCTATCTAGACCACTTATAGAACCTTCAGCATGACTTGACCGCCTCATCGGGCCTTCAGCATATCTGGACGGTTCTTCGGGCCTTCGGCCTGACTGATCCGCCACACGCCCTTTAGTCTATTTGGGTCGCCCAGGGTCTCTTAGCTTTCAGTCTCCACTGGTTCGCCTCAACCCAACCATACATAACATGTCAACATATACATAACAAATAAATATATAAACGTATAACCAGTCAACTGACAATCGAACATACCTTACAGATCCCTAAGCATAACATCGTCCTATGTATCAGGATACCAGTCTAACAGATCACTACATCATAACAACATACAATAAACCATGATAACAATCAAATGGGCCGACCTTAGTGCCTTCAACCCGAAAGTACGATGAGGAAGATTCACCTCGCAAACTAAACATAAGCTGATAAGGTCCCTGACTCCCAAACTCTGCTCTCTAACAGGCACCTAATCCCACTAAAGTCCAATTCCATCAAAATCCTAAAATACCCTCAATGGTCAAACTTGGTCAAAGTCAACTGGTTAAGCCCACTAAAAGGTCAAACTACTATATACTTAAATCAAGGTTTCTTCTATAATTCTTTTTTCTCCTCACCATCGTCTCTGAGTGTTCTTCCTTCTTTACTGAGACTTTCAGATCAATGAGCAATCATCATCAACGGTAAGTTTTTTGACCATCTCATGATCATATATTCATATTCGTGTTACCTCCATCTAAAAAATATGGGTTTACCAACATATGCGTCCTCCGATCTCATATGGAATCAGAGATTCAATTGTATGTTTGTCTTCTTCCCCAACCAACTCCAAGTCAGGTTTGCCATCCCTTCCGTCGATGGAAGATTCATTTTCTTGAAAACGGGCATGATTAGTCTCGATTTCAGTCCAGGTGGAATTTCCATGATTCTTCGCGAGGTAAACCTCTCATGTAATCCGTTTTTAGTATCTTGAGCTTCTTTTTAGTTGGTTAATGGTGTTATCTTGAGCTTCTAAAACAAGTCAAACTTCATAATACTACTCGAAACCCTAAGTTTAACTAAAAGTCAAACATGTCAAAACTCAACGGTCAACGGTTAACCATCACGACCACTGCACCGTGCCTAAACCTCTTAATGACTTAATCATCAATAAAGGACAAAACAGATGCATGACTCGCAATCCGACACACCATAAACACCACCCCACCACGCCGCATTAAACGTCCCTAACAACTTAATCCTATACAACAAACAGTGACCTAAACTCAAGTTACAACTAAAAATACCTAAAAGGCTACTAGATCAGACCTGGTCAAATTCCTAGTCAAAGGTCAAAGTCAAAAAGTCAAACAGTCAACAAAGACTGAGTACGACCAACATACTCAATTATTATGCTTAGCGTAGTAGGTCCTTGGTTAGATTACAGGGCCTTTGCCTAGTATGCTCAACGTACCACTAGGTACGCCATGCGTACTCGACCTAATTCAACTTTTCTTCATTAAGTGCTCATTCCTTTAAGACATCGCTTCCAAAGTTCAAATCTAGTCCCAAATATCAATCTAAGTCATAAAGTTTCCAGCTTTATGACTTTCCATGGCTAGAAAAGGTTCAAAAGCTAAAGCCCTAACTCTTGCATGGAGGGGATAGAAGGATCAAGATCATATTTTTATGTTTCCTAATAGCTCTGTAATGGATAAAGTTTCCAACTTTATCCATTAGGATGGTCCAAATAACCATGATCTAGTCTTTAAGTCTCATAGGGACCAAAAATGCATCTTTCTCAACTTAATCCATTAAGTCCAAGTCCATAACCTTCATATCAGAATTAATATGATGTTTAGATGGATAAAGTTTCCAACTTTAACCATAACAAGGTCACAACTTTCAAGATCTAAACTTTATGCACTAAAGTGACCAAAAAGTGACAAATATGAAAACTAACAAGATCTATGAAACTAATGAGCAAGTTTGAAGCTTTTTACTCACAATGGTCCATAAATGATGTAATCTTGATGGATCTAAGCTTGGATCCTTCTTCAAGTCACTTTGACACCACCTTGTTCTTCAAGATTCCACCTTATAATTGATAAATAAGCTCCAAAATGATGCTAATGCACAAAAAAAGTGAGAGGAAGCTAAGGTTTTAAGTTAGAGGCTCAAGAGGGTGGAGACTCATGATAGGAAGGACCCCTAAGGGGTTAGAGACCTTAAATAGGGCTCAAAACCATGAAAATAGGGTTTTTACTCTGTGGCGGTATGCCCAACGTAACGCCCTAAAATGTGTACGTCCTCAGCCCGGTACGCCCAACGTACTGCCAGACTCTCTTCTTCCAACTTAACTTCAAACAGACATAACTTCTTCGTTCCAACTCTATTTTTGGCGCTCTTTATATGCACATAAAGGTATTGTAGAGCCCTGTAACGTCCGGGTTTCAGGGCTAAGCATTTTTGTCAATGTAATAGTCTAGATCAACTCTTGTAACTCTTTTTGAAGTAATAAAGGTAATATATTTGAGTATTATGTGAATTATGTGTGTTTATGTGTTTATTATTTAATTATAAATGTATAATTAATAAAGAATAAAACTGAGCGTCAAAATTAAAGTGTGAGATAATCCCGATATCTCTACATAAAGTTGTAGAATATGTCTCAAGGTTTCCGTGCATATAAGGAACGCCGAAATCCGAGTTATAACGAAGAAGTTATGACCCGTCGAAGTTTCACGACAGAACCGACACGATACCGGGAAGCGTGAATAGTGAATTTATGATAGAGCGAGATTTAGCCTTAGCGATCTAAACAAAAGTCGTAGAATATGTTAAACTAAGAACATCGATAAAAAGAACGCCCAAATCTGACTTCGTATGAAGAAGTTATGAGATTTTAAACAGATCAATCATGTCCCGGCCTGTTAAAAATATAACTTTAAAAATAAAGTCAAAATTAGCCGACGGAGTCTAAACGAAAGTTGTAGAGTACGTCTCCACCTACGCGTGGATATAAAGAACGTCAAAAACGGAGTTCGTATGAACGAGTTACAAATTATAATAGCATATTTACGTATTAAAATAAAGTATAAATCATATATACGTACACACACACACACACACACACACATATATATATATATATATATATATATATATATACATATGTATATATCATTAGAAAGGTCTCGACGATGCGGTCATTATAAGACTAATGTTGAGTTCTTTCGACATTAGTTTAGTACAAATATCATTAAATCCATTTAAAATAGTATTATAGAGGGATGTTTAGTTGTTTATATAACTAAAAGGTCATTAAGTAATTATGGAGGGTAGTTTTTGAAAATTCAATTAGTATAAATAAGAGCCTTGGGCTCTCATATTTCTTGCACCATTCTCTTGATTCAAGAGTCTTTCTCTCCTTATCCCCCGAGCATTTCGGTCCCTCGTGATTCGACTTCTCTTTCTGTAGTTTAGTATAGTAAGGTGAGCGCTGAAGCGCTGCACGAATCTTTCTTAGAAAGATTCAGCGACGAAGTTCTGCCCCTGCAGAGCCCGACTCCTAGCTAAAACCCCCTTGTAAGTAAGTTATGCTTACCTTATTTTAATATAGCTTATATTTAAAATTAGTATTGTTATTATGAACTTATAATAAATATTTGGGCTATTATTATGGGTTATATAAGTATTTTTTTTAACGCTTATATAATAATAATAATAGCTAGACTATTAATTAGTCTCGGCGAATAATAGACTAAACTCTAGTGGTAATAATACTAGGTTTCATCGAAGAAAATTCTATTTAAGAAGCAAAGCGCTGTCTGAGTTCGGAATCACCACCTTTTCAAGTGAGTGCATAGTTACTTTCATCTTACACATAGATATGAAGTATTTTATATATTACGTGCTATGTGTGCATATTATATGTATACTTGTTATCTATGCTGGATGAATGTTTTTATACAAGTTTTAAATGATTTAAACTGTATATGTATTTTATATCTACAAAAATGTTGGGGTAAAACATGGGTAGATGTAATAGGTGATGTGTGATAAAATGATGAGAGGCCTCGATGTTGTTGTTGTTGATCTAGTCATCTAGCGGAGTATAGATGACGACCACGGACTCTTCTAGACAGTCCAGTGGAACACTAGCAGACTCGCAACCTCTAGGTGTTGTGAACGATGTGTTCACCGGTGTACTCCATCCCCCACATGGTTGCCTATTAGGACATTTATTGCTGAGGAATCCCCTTAGCAGTAGTGTCTGTCCCGATGATGATCCTTAGGCTAGGTCCCTTATGATAGGTGTTTAGGGACGTAAGTGAGGATAACGGGAACGGGTAATCGGGTTATTGTTGATTGATGAAATTAATAAACTTATTTATTGTGGGTTGAAAACCCTATGTGCTCACCAGGCTCCCAAGCCTGGCCCACTCAGTTTTATGTATTACAGGTAGTGGCGCATGAGCATAGGTGTGATGTTTTGGACGAGGGATTACGGATATAAGCCTGTAGATATGAAATAATGTAGTAAGGCTTATATTGTATTGTTTATACTTTTGATCTGTACGAACATGACATCCCGAGTCTTTTAATGAAATACATTTCTATGGAAATGCTTTTGATAAATCTTTATCATATTATTGTTTTGGGACAAATTCCGCAACCCTTTTATTAAAAGATAACTCTGATTTTGAAATAAAGTATAAACAAAACCGGTCTTTTCTGGCCGTGATTTTGGGGATGTCACAAGCCCCCCCCCCCCCCCCCCCCCCCCCCCCCCCAATCCTATCTAATTACTTTTAACTTAAAACATATTGAACTAAAATCCTTATTCCAAGAAAGAAGTCTGAAGCGTCACTTTTCTCATTTTACCTTTTGACTCCAAAACACAAACCAAGGGCTTGGATCGCATAACCAATATTATAAACATCTATTAGGGTCTAAACCCTACTCCCTTGAAGCCCAAGACCTTTACTTGATCCATTTATTGTCCAGAATCTCAAATAAGAAACTTCTCGAAACAGGATGTTACACACATACATTAGAATCATCCCTAACATCTATTCTTGAATCGCTTACATTATCTTCACTACTCTGTCAATGAGAATCATCAAAATTAAAGCCATCATCGACTTCAAATCTATCATTATTAGGCAAATGAAATGTTATATTTGAGGGGGTCGGTCACTTGTGATTGTACTGGTTTTGATACATCAAAATTATAGAGAATATCTACAAAGCCAGTACTTATAGGCACCCTTGTTCGTTCATGAGATATTTTTCTAATTTCAACAAGAACTCGTCTACAATAACTTTGGTTATTCTCAACCAAATAATACATCATGTCTAAAATTTAATCATTTATGACTCACCAAATATTATATATGCCACCAAATTAGTAAAATAGTGATACTCAACTTATAATATACCTTGGCAATTCCAACATGTGTACAAATAAAATCATAAAAATCTTCATAAACCATATATGTGCATAAATCAAATCTTTAAAATTTCCATAGCCTATTTATGTTTAACAATATTTGAAGTAGATAAAATTGATTGATCACCTTTTATGCATCTATTCAAGTATTCGATGTTACCATCCTAATATAAATTGATAAAAAAAACGAAAAATCTAGAGCCATAATGATAATATATATGAAAATCTCACTATATAACAATTCATATTTATAAGATATAATAAACAAATTACAATGCCATATAAAGTCAAATATATGCAAATATTTTTATACGAAAACATACCTTAGAATAAAGGAATGTAGATTGTTGTTGATACATGTGATTGAAAGATGAAAGAACAAAAAAATGAGAAAATAATAATGAAGGATTATGAAGAAACTATGAAATGAAATTTCATTCAATAAGCCACATTTATAGAGTTAAAAATGAAAGTAAAAGGATATGACCTAGTAATTTAAATTAGTTTTCGTATTAAGATGAACAATGACATAATTTTTTATATATATAGTTTTTTGCAAATAGGTTCATTGCTTTTCTTTTTAAAAGACAATTCAATTTAAAAAATAATATTCAACATCCGTATAAATTATAATTATATAAGTTATTCTACATAACATATAAATTCTTTGGAATGAAGATTCAATCATTAAAATTTATTTTTTATTATATCAACTATAAGTAGTTTATATGCTATTAAGAATAAATAGAAAATAAAAAGAATAAAATATACAAATAAAAAATGTTATAGTTTAATGGAATAAATATATAATTGGAAATTTAATATATAATTAATAAAATGAAAAATAAAACTTTTAAAACTAAAAGATATAAAGTATGAATATAATATAAATTTAAGGACTAAAGTTATATCTTTTTATAGTTAAAAATATAAATCATAAGAAGAAACCAATGAATTAGTGAGAGAACATTAATACCTCCTTTAGTTTACTGTCGTTTTTTATTAACATACTATTTATTCATATTCGAATAACAAAATGAACTATAACAAAAATCTGATAATTTTTTTATTTATATATGAATATACCATATGACGATAATTAATACACATTTTATTCATATATAAATATAACGTGTGACGAAAGATGATGTAAAAAAATATATTTTAGGTAAAAAAAAGTTTTATTACGTATTATATTTATATATGAATGATATTTAAACTGTAAAAAAGTTAAGCATACGTATTATTCATAAATGAATAACAAATGTACCGTAATAAAAATCTAATCGATTTTTATTCGATTATGAATAACGAGAGCTGAAACTCTAAAAAAATAAATTTTTTTATTTTATCTTAAAACTATATCAATATGTATGTTTATTTATAGAGAATAAAAAATTATGAATTTTGATATATTTAAAATAATTTTTTGAAAAAAATAGCTTTCAAAAAATAAAAAAACAATATATATATATATATATATATATATATATATATATATATATATATATATATATATATATATATATATATATATACACCTTAAAAAGCATTTACCATGTTTTACTTAATTTTAAGAGGTACAAGATCTTATGCAATATATACAATGAATTTATGCATGCAAAAAAAGTCTGTATATTATTGTTTGAATGAGTCAAGCTTATCTATTCAAATTTGAATGAGTATTACCGTTTGAATGAGTCTATCTATTATTATCGTTTGACGAAGTCATTCAATAATCAATGGTTTGACCCAGCCCGCTAAAATCCCTTACGTGATTTGAGGAATATAAGGCGTAATCATTTTCTGAATTTGAATTCTTCAATCTTGAACCATGATTTAAGGGAGATTTGAGGATAAAGGGATTTCAATTATTTTGAAATATATTTATCTTCTTCTAATTATCTCCAGTGTTTATAATTGTTGAAACATTAGCATTGACAATATTAGAAGATGCTTGAAATAATGCTATTAGATTCCTCAATTGAGTGATTTTTTTCTTCGTATTTGACATGGTTGATTTTGTATTCAATTCCTAATTTTATTGTTATTGTCGTGGTTTTCTCTCAGATTATCGGAAAAGGATGTGTTAGCAGAGCACAGGATTTACTACCAGCACCAACAGATACACTACCCTGTTCCATCATTACCATCTGTACCGCTACACCCTATCACTCCTACGATGTCCTCACCACACAACATTCACCACTATCAAACAACCACCACCTGCTCCCTTCTCCCCAATACTCTCCCTTCTAAACCATAAAGTTTAACCCTCAGATTTCTCTTATTTTACTTCTTAATCATTGATTTAGGGGTTTGTTTGTGACTGTGTTCACCTTGAACACGTTGTTTCTTTCTTTGGTTCGCTCTCTCTCTTCTTTTCTTGCAATTGATTTTGGAAGTGTTTTTCTTTATGTAGGGTTGAGTATATAATGGAGAAAAAAAATTTAAGGTTCAATCTAAAAGGTAAATCCATTCTCCCCATCACTGATGTACCATGAATTTTATTGTTAATTTTGATTTTTTTGCTCTCTAACTCTTTCACCTTTCTGAAATATGGTGTTTTTTTAGTTTTATCAAAATAAAAAAACAATAATTGTTATCGGCCCAGAGACCTTGTAATGGTTACGCTCTTAATATGCATTTCCCTTTGGCAGGTAAGTTGTGTATTGAACTCAATTTTACATCCAAGATGACATATATCTGTTGGATTAGGTGTCCAAGTCCATAACTATTTTGGTATGTACTTGACCCGATTGTGAGCATGATCCTTTTGGGTTGCCTTCACCATAGCAACTGATATGATGAATTAAGGAGAAAGAGGATTAATTATGATTTATTAATATATTATATGAATAATATATTAAAAGAGAAATCTTATTGTTTAATTAATATTAGTCAAGAATTAATTTTGTGGCTAAAAGAGATTAATTAAATAAAGAGGGTTGATATTGCAATTATATGATAGTTGCAATTGGGCTATGGATTCCTAATGGAAAGGGGATTGGACGAAACCTATGGGAAGCCCATATGGATTTCGTCCAAGGGCTTTCTAGAGGGACTCCATGGGCTACTTAGGGCCTAAGCAGTCTGATTAAGGTTTCCTGGTTGAAAACCCTAATAGCCTAAGTATAAAAGGAATCCTTGGCAAGCAAAAAACATCCCTAACCTTCTAAGAGAAACCCTAGGACATTTTTGGTGCCTCCTCCATCTTTCCTTGTTCATCTTGTCGATCATGGTGTTTGTGACCCCATTAGAGGTGCATCATTTGAGGCATTAAGCTTTAAAAGGTCAAGATCAAGAGGAATTGAGATTGTTATTACTACATAACAATCTGTAACACTCTAAAATTTCAAGCCAATTTAAACTTTTCAAAAACAACCCAAATTCATTAAGTTATTACAAAAAGGTTTTCAATACATTTATTATCAGAGTATTCCCAGAACCATAACATAAAACATAAACATGAGGAGCGGTACGATCACGCCTTCGCCTTGCCACGGTCTCCTGAAGTACCTGAAAAACATTAAAACACAACTGTAAGCCCGAAAGCTTAGTGAGATACCCCCAAAATACCAACCACATATACCACGCATAACATAACATAACTGAACAGAACATCCATGCACTCTGAGTCTACAGTATGATTGGTCCACCCGCATCGGGCCTTCAGTCGTCCACTCTCCGAGCCTCGGCACGTCTGGTTCGCCCTCGTGGGGCCTACAGCCTATCCGGACCGCTCGCTGGGCCTTCGGGATAACCGGTCCGCCCTAGGTATGTTGGCCTACAGCACAAAGCAAGACCCGCCTCAACCTAACCCCAGTCAACCATCTATGTGCACATAAACATATAACCACATAACAATTAATCACCAGTCAACCGATCTAGCAGATCATATACATAGCATACTCTAAACAGGATACCGACCTAACCGGTCACTAACGTGTACCATCCTAACTACCAGGATGCAAGCATAGCAAAGCAATAACACAACAACACTGCCCGGATTACAATCTGATAAAGGGTCGGCCTTGGTGCCTTAGACCCTGTCGATATAGTGAGGATAACTCACCTTGCAACTGCTGAATGAAAAGATAAGATCACACTGCTCCAACTTCTGACACGAACTCCACCACTGACAATACCAGAAGACCGAATTCAATAAATACCAAACATTACCAAATTACCCATGAAAGTCAAATGGTCAACTCTTGGTCAAAGTCAAAGTCCTCAGTCAAAGTCAAACTTCCTTACTGACCCTACTCGCCGAGTCAGCCCACTGACTCGTCGAGTCCCTTAACTCTGAAAACTCCCATATTGTGACCCAACTCGCCGAGTCGTCCTTTGACTCACCGATTCACAGCTCAACCAGGAAAGGTTAGGACCACACGACCAGACTCGCCGAGTCCAAGGCTATCTTCAACAGACTCGTCGAGTTGTTCTTCCAACTCGTAGAGTTGCTACCTATCTTCAAGCAACTCGCGGAGTACACCCACGTGACTCGCCGAGTACCTCTAGCTCTTAACCCATACAAAGGCTTTCCAAGCCATGCAGGGTCTCAACCCTCGTATCCATCACATATGCTACAAATCCCTTACAGCCCTGCTGTAGACTCTGCCTCGCTCTAGCGACTGAACAAAATGCCGACCCAGAACGCGTACCCTCGCCGTACACGGTAAGAACTCCCTCACTAGGGTCTCGTATGGTCACCAGCTATCTCTCGCAGTCGATAACCGCTCTAAAACTTGCTCAACCAGTCCATGCCCACGATGACACAGACATCTCCCATCACAATAGGAACTAGGTCAATCGGAAACTCAACGCTGAAAATCTCAAGTACACACCCTCGGATCACCTCGGTGGCATACACCGCTCTCTCGTCAACTATGGAAACTCTCAGAGGTCGACTCAAAGCCTCTTGACTAATACTGATGTGATGACTAAAAGCCAAAGATACAATAGACCAACTCGCACCTGAGTCAAATAACACCAAAGCAAGTACAAAATTCACAAGAAAAGTACCTACGCATATCATAATATAAGCACCATATCTCAACATAAAAGTAAATATATGAAAGAATACATACCAGCCATGACATCGGGCACTATGCGGACCTCCTCCGCAGTCAACTGGAAGGCTCTCCCTCGCGCCTTTGGTACCTCGGCCTTCACTGGCCGGCTCTTAGTAGCTCTGATAGCAGCAGGGGCAGATCCCTGAGGTACTCCCTGGGTAGTCCCTTGTAACTGTGGACACTCTGCCTTGCGGTGTCCGATCTGGTTGCAGTGAAAGCATACTGCAAACCCCTTGGGGCAATCCTTGGCCATATGCCCCTCCTTGCCACATTTGTAGCAAGACCCCGCTCTACACACCCCCTCGTGGCTCTTGCCACACTTCCCACAAGTGCGGCCCTTCTGATTCCCAGATTGTAAATCAGCGGGCTGGCCCGCTTGGCTGCCGACTGACACTGTGCTGGTCGCCGATCCCTCGCCTGATACTCAGCCTCCTCCCTAGCCTGGGTCTCCATCTTTATCTCCCTCTTTCGGGCATTTTCCTGAAGCTCATCAAATGTCCGATACGTCGAGTTCGCCACGAACTCCCGTATATCCCTCCTCAAAATACTCAGATAGCGGCTCATACGTGCCTGTTCGGAGGACACGTGCTCTGGGCAAAACATTTCCTGCTCATGGAACTTCCTCGTAATCACTGTGACAGAATAAGTACCCTGCTTAAGGAGCAGAAACTCCCGAGCCAAACGCTCCCTCTCCACCTGGGGAACGTACTCATCTCGGAACATAGTAGTGAACCTTTACCAAGTCACTACAACAAGCTCAGCAGGCGAATAATGTGCCGTTACAAACTTCCACCAATCCTTCGCTCCCAAGCGAAGCTGGCTCAACGCGAACCGAGCTCTCAAATGCTCAGGAGATGAGCAAGTAAAGAAACATCCCTCTATGTTTGATATCCACCTCATCGCTGCAATCGGGTCCTGGGTCCAATCAAACTCCGAAGGTTTTGTGTTGCTGAACTCCCGGAACAGCAACGCATCACCACCCTGCGGTCTAGTCTCAGCTACAGTTGTAGTGGTCGCAGCAACAGCAACATCAAAAAGCGCAGCGTATCTCTCGTCGAATGTCTCTATCAGGGTGGTCGTGACAGACCCGAACATCTCTGGAATCTCATCGCGGATGGCAGCAGCTACCTCATCATGAATCATCTAGCGGAGCTCCTCGTCGCTCACACCCCTCCACTGGTCCCTGGTATGTGGTGTGACCCTACCATGATGCCTCTCTGAAATACAACATAAGATATCAGTAATTTGATCAGATGTACACACACTCGATATCCCATCCCTACTTGATCTTTGGTACCCTAAGGATTCTTACTTGGGTTGCGCACTGACCTGGTGTCTTCGGTAGTACGTGCCCAATACTACCGACCACACCGACTCAGCATTCACACCAAGTCCTCCTCCCAGAGTCCCAAATCCCAAGTACGCTATTCTCTCTAATCATGTGCTACTCACTAGCAGATCTCTCATAAGCTTATTGCTGCTATCTAAGCACTCTCTAGCATCCCTAGTAGTAAAACCCCTAGACTAAGGCATCATATATCAGGCCACTCTAGTCCTAATAAGAATACCTAGTCTTACTCTAGCATGCATAATATAATTCATCATATAGCATAACATAATGTTTCTTTTAAAACTTATTGTAAGGGTATTTTGCGAAATCACCGTTCGGGCGCCGACTGATCGTACACACGGCTCCACTCTGTTTTTCTCAAAACTCTTTTTACTCTTTTTTAAAAATTTACTTTGTTATCAAATTTTTCCTCAAATCCTCAGTTCGAGTTCAGATACGCCCGAAGATGCATCCGAATCCCTCAAACCAAGGCTCTGATACCAAATTATAACACCGGAAAAATTAAAACAAATTTTCGCATTTTTAAACACATTTTTCCAAACACATTTATTAACAAAATCTCATTGTATCATAACTTTGTTTCACAAAATATTTCCCAAGATCAAAATACATAAAAAAAAAAACCATGCGTGTGTACGAATCATGCCGACGCTTTCCCGCGATCATCACTGGTACCTGAAACACATAACACATAACACTGTAAGCATAAAGCTTAGTGAGTTCCCCAAAATACCATACATAACACATACTAGCCACTCGAGGCTATAACTCTATGGGCCCGGGGCCCTAACTCTGTGGACCCTCTGGTCCTAGCTCTGTGAACCTTCCGGTTCTAACTCTAATATACTCTAATATACACATGGCATAAATCACATAGACACAATGCAGTGCAACACATCACATAATAGCATACATTAACTCTGTAACATGACTCTAATTACCACTCAAGGTAAAGTATAGTGAGAAGACTAACCTCAGATGTCTCGGTAAATCTCTGACTCGGTAGAAATACGATCTAGCCTCCACCTAATCACATAAAGTAATACTCTCATAAATATAACTCTCAGGACTAGACTCGACCCTCTCTAGGCACCCTCAGAAGGGTAAAAGACCATTTTACCCCTCCTTTGGCTCAAAGGCCCTCATTGTTGACCAAACCCTAAAAGTCAACCAAATTCAACTGTCAAACTTTGACCCGACTCGTCGAGTGCACTTGGGCAACTCGGCGAGTCCACACGTGTTCACTAACTCCCTAGTCTCACTTGGCATGTTGAGTCCCTTCCCTTGCTTGACGAGTCACACCTAGCATGAATCGTGGGGCTACCCCGACTCAACTCGCCGAGTCTCAAGATCAACTCGGCGAGTTCCATCTGAACTCCAATCCTCTAATCCCTCTCTGATTCACTAAGTTATTCCCCCAACTCGGTGATTCTACTCGCTGAGTGATTTACAGGAAACCCTAACCCTACTCGTCGAGTCTGATCTTTGGACTCGGCGAGTTCATGCCATGCAAAAACTCCATTGACCTCCTGAGGTCAGATGTAACACCGTCAATTTCCAAAACAATTTTTCGCATTAATAAAACATAATTCATTTGTAAATCATAAAAACATCATTGTTTGAAACTCAATTTATAACATATAAAAATATCCCAAGATCTCGTATCATAAAAATCTTGTATGTGTACTGATCAAGCTGGCGCCTTCTCGCGATCCTCACTAGTACCTGAAACACATAACACAAAACACTGTAAGCACAAAGCTTAGTGAGTTCCCCAAAATACCACATATAACACATATTAGCCACTCGAGGCTATAACTTTGTGGGTCCCTGCACCCAAACTCTGTGAACCCTCAGGTTCTAACTCTGCAAGCATACACAACATAAATCACATAAAAGAATGCAGTACAACAAAAAATGTATATAAAGCAATGTATCACATAACTCTATTTACCTACTCAAGGTAAAGTATAGTGAGAAGACTCACCTCGCGTATCTCGGTAACTCGTAAATCCCTGAAATCACTAGTGCTCGATCTCCCGAGCTATAGTCCTCCTATAACACAATACATCTCTAATTAACACTTTCCCAACTAAGGTTGACTAACCCTATCAAGTCAACACCGGTCAACTCTGATCAATGGTCAATGGTCAACCCCAACTCGCCGAGTCTGGCGTGGACTCGCCGAGTCCCTACGAGGACCCCATTTCCTCTGAGTCCCTTCCGACTCACCGAGTCACTCACCCAACTCGGTTACTCAACCCTTGGTTCTAAATCTATGAACAACCCGCACCAACTCGTCGAGTCTGCCAAAGGACTCCGCGAGTGCATTCCATGTACAACCCCAAACGACCTTCTGAGGTCAGATCTGCTCCACTAACTCATAGATCCAGTCCTTCCGAGCTTATTTATCACGTAAAGTTCATGTCTTAGCGCTCATATCACACCTAATGACTCATAAATGGTGTTTTGACCTCAAACACAAAGATCCCAAACCAAAACCTCCATGGATTCATAAAAAGCTTGGACAAAGGGACACTCTGGACCTCCAAGGGTCTAGATCCAGAACCTAACTCGCTTAAGGGACCAAATGGGCACTAGATCTAGCCACAAAAGGGCTCAATAAACCCTAAATCAACATGAACATCACCTTAACAGAAAAGGGTTCGAAAATGGTACCTCAAATGTGATGTTCTGGACCTCAAATCTTCAGGAAGTTGGTCCTCTTGCTTCCTCTTGGCTAAAACTTCCTTTCCTTTTCTAGACAACACCTCCAAGGTTGATAATGGCTCCTTCTCTTACTCCAAACGCTCAAGTGCACTAAGGTATCGCTTTGGGGGCTGGTGAGCACAAATGACGGCCATAAGGCCCTTTAAATAGGCCCTAAACCCGAGAAATTAGGGCTTCATTAAACAGCGCTGACTCGCCGAGTCCACCAATGCGACTCGTCGAGTCCGGTCATTAATCCAGACGAGAAATCGCGTCTCTACTCGACGAGTCTACGCCCTAACTCGCCGAGTTCTTCCACAAAACTCAAAATAAAATGAATAACTATAATACCTGAAATTCCAGATGTTACATCAGATTTGTTCCTTAAACCCATAGATCTGACCTTCCAAAGCATGATAATCATGTAAAGTTCAGACCTTGACACTCATATAACATCTAGATGGTCCTACTTGGTGATTTAGCCCCAAAAATAAACTCCTAAGTTCATGGCTCCCAAAATAACCCATAAAGCTCCAAGGGTTAAGGTCTCTGGACCTCTTTGAGTCCAGATCCAAAGCATAAACTCGAGAAGGGACCAATTGCTCCACATATCCATTCTCTAAAGGGGTTAGAAAACCCTAACTCTAAGAATCAACACCAAAACTGAAGAAGGTCTAAATAAATACCTCAATATGAAGTCTCTGAACTCTGAAATCACCATATCCGCTCCTCCTTCAGCCTTCTCTTGCCTTGGTCACCTCCTTTTTGCAATCACACCAACAAAATGATCAAAAGTGGCCTCTCCTACCTCACAAATGATCTAGATCTCTTAGGGTCTCTCTCTGGGGTTTGGTAGCTGTAAATGACGGCCTTAAGGGCCTTTAAATAGGTGCCAAACCCAGGAAATTAGGGTTTCATTAAACAACGTGGACTCGCCGAGTCCGGTCATGAACCCGGATGAAGATCCGCGACCCTACTCGGTGAGTCTAAGCACCAACTTGCCGAGTCCCTCTACAAACTCCAAAATAAATGAATAAAATAATATACCTGGGAATTCGGATGTTACAATTCTCCCCCACTAGAATCAGACTCCTCCCTCAAAGTCTCACTCTGCAAACAACTCTGGATTCTGCTCACGCATCTCACGCTCCGACTCCCAAGTCAGCTCTGACCCTTTTCTACGTTGCCACTGTACCTGCACCAGAGGAACTTCCATGTTTCTCAGAACCTTGATCTTCCGATATCTAATTACCACCGGTCTCTTAACATAGTTCAGGTCCACATCCACCTGAATATCCTCTAATGGTACCACTGCCGACTCGTCGGCTATACACTTTCTCAACTGCGACACGTGGAAAGTGTCGTGAATCTGACCCAACTCCGAAGGTAGCTCCAAACGGTAGGCTACCCTGCCTACTCTCGCGATCACCCTGAAAGGTGCAATATATTGAGGCCCCAACTTGCCCTTCTTCCTAAATCGGATCACTCCTTTCCAAGGAGAGGCCTTCAGGAGCACGAAGTCGCCGAACTGAAACTCGAGCTCGGACCGGCGCCTGTCCGCATAACTCTTCTGACAACTCTGAGTGGTCAACAACCTCTGTCTGACCTGTTGTATATGCTCAGTCGTTTGAAGCACAATCTTTGTACTACCCATCACACGTTGCCCTACCTCTCCCCAACAAATAGGGGTCCGACACCTCCTCCCATACAACAACTCAAAGGGTGGCATACCAATGCTCGAATGATGGTTGTTGTTTTAGGAAAACTCTTCCAAGGGCAAATATGTGTCCCAACTCCCGCCAAAATCCAACACACATGCTCGGAGCATGTCCTCAAGCGTCTGAATTGTCCGCTCACTCTGCCCGTCAGTTTGTGGGTTATATGCGGTACTAAAATGCAGCCTCATACCCAACTCCTCATGAAATTTCTTCCAGAATCTGGAAGTGAAACGCACATCTCGATCTGAGACAATCGAGATCGGCACTCCATGCGGCGATATCAGCTCTCTCACATACAACTCTGTCAGCCTCTCCGCGGAAGAGCTCTCGCTAATAGCAAGGAAGTGAGCGATCTTCGTCAACCTGTCTACAATCACCCAAATTGCATCAACGCCCCTCGCAGTCCTCAGTAATTTGGTGATAAAATCCATAGTAATCTGCTCCCACTTCCACTCGGGAACCTCTAACGGCTGCAACTTACCATGCGGTCTCTGGTTCTTGGCCTTAACCCGACGACAGGTTAGGCAACTCTCAACGAACCACGCGACGTCCCTCTTCATACAGGACCACCAATACTCCTTCTTCAGGTCCAAATACATCTTAGTGGCCCCGGGATGGATCAAGAACTTCGATCGATGAGCCTCTTCCATCAAAATGCTACGCGTCCCGCCCACAAACGGTACCCAAATTCGACCCTGAAATGTCATAAGCCCCCGACTATTGGTAACGAGCTCCGATACCTGCCCGATAACTCGCTCCCTCTTCTGGTTATCTAGTCTCACAACCTCAGCCTGGGCCCCTCGAATGGTGTCCAACACCGGAGTCATTACTGTCAATCTCATGCAAACGTCCCGCATCGGGGCGCTTTCCGCCCTACGGCTCAGGGCATCGGCTACCACATTAGCCTTACCCGGGTGGTACATGATCTCGCAATCATAATCCTTTACCATGTCCAACCATCTCCTCTGCCGCATATTCAAGTTGGGCTGATCCATCAAGTACTTCAGGCTCTTGTGATCTGTGTATATGGTACACCGGACCCCATACAGATAGTGACGCCAGATCTTGAGAGCGAACACTAATGCTCCCAACTCTAGATTGTGGGTGGGATACCTTATCTCATGAGGCTTCAGCTGCCTCAATGCGTATGCTATCACGTGCCCCCTCTACATAAGCACCGCTCCCAACCCTGATATCGACACGTCACAATATACCACAAAGTCCTCCATTCCCTCCGGAAGGGCTAACACCGGGGCTTTGTATAACCTTTGGCGAAGTGTCTCGAAGGAGGCCTGCTGCTCTGGGCCCCATGAGAAAACAACACCCTTCCGGGTCAACTTGGTGAGTGGCACGGCGATCTTGGAGAAATCCCTGATAAATCTCAACAATAGCCTGCCAATCCTAGGAAACTCCTGATCTCTATAGGTGACCTCGGCACCTCCTAACTCATCACCGCCTCAATCTTGGTTGGATCAACCAATATCCCTTTTCTGGTTAATGAGATGCCCTAGGAACTGGACCTCTCGTAACCAAAAATCACACTTGGAGAATTTGGCGTACAGCCTCTCCGATCCCAAAACTCCGAGGATCTCTCTCAAATGTTCCTCACGTTGTTCTCTGGATCTCGAATACACCAATATGTCATCAATGAACACGATCACCGAACGATCCAACATCAGCCTACATACTCTGTTCATGAGATCCATGAACACCTTTGGCGCATTGGTGAGCCCGAAAGGCATCACCACGAACTCATAATGCTCGTAACGAGTCCTGAACGCTGTCTTCTGGATGTCCTCATCTCGCACCCTCACCTGATGATATCCCGACCTCAAATCGATCATGGAGAACCAAGATGCTCCCTGTAACTGATCGAACAAATCGTCGATCCTCGGCAACGGGTAACGGTTCTTGACCGTCAGCTTGTTCAATTCCGTGTAATCAATGCACATCCGATGTGAGCCATCCTTTTTCTTAACAAAAAGGATAGGCACTCCCCATGGCGAACGGCTCGTACGAATAAACCCCTTCCCTAGCAGCTCCTGAAGTTGCGAGGATAACTCCTGCATCTCTGGAGGCGCAAGGCGATAAGGTGCCTTGGCGATAGGCGCAGCCCCCGGAACCAAATCAATGCTAAAATCAACCTGCCTCTCGGGAGCCACACCAGGTAACTTTTCCGGAAATACATCCGAGAACTTACGCACTATCGGAACCTCATCTAGTGACCTCAGTCTCTCTGAATCAACCGTCGTATCCATCACATATGCTACAAATCCCTTACAGCCCTACTGTAGACTCTGCCTCGCTCTAGCGGCTGAACAAAATGCCGACCCAGAACATGTACCCTCACCGTACACGGTAAGAACTCCCCCACTAGGGTCTCGTATGGTCACCAGCTGTCTCTCACAGTCGATAACCGCTCCAAACTTGCTCAACCATTCCATGCCCACGATGACACAGACATCTCCCATCACAATAGGAACTAGATCAATCGGAAACTCAACGCCGAAAATCTCAAGTACACACACTCGGATCACCTCGGTGGCATACACCGCTCTCTCGTCAGCTATGGAAACTCTCAGAGGTCGACTCAACGCCACTCGACTAATACTGATGTGCTGACTAAAAGCCAAAGATACAAAAGACCGACTCGCACCCGAGTCAAATAACACCAAAGCATGTACATAATTCACAAAAAAAGTACCTACGCATATCATAATATAAGCACCATATCTCAACATAAAAGTAAATATCTGAAAGAATACATACCAACCATGACATCGGGCGCTACGCGGACCTCCTCTGCAGTCAACTGGAAGGCTCTCCCTCGCGCCTTTGGTACCTCGGCCTTCACTGGCCGACTCTCAGTAGCTCTGATAGTAGCAGGGGCAGATCCCTGAGGTGCTCCCTAGGTACTCCCTCGTAACTGTGGACACTCTGCCTTGCGGTGTCCAGTCTGGTTGCAGTGAAAGCATACTGCAAACCCCTTGGGGCAATCCTTGGCCATATGCCCCTCCTTGCCACATTTGTAGCAAGACCCCGCTCTGCACACCCCCTCATGGCTCTTGCCGCACTTCCCACAAGTGCGGCCCTTCTGATTCCCAGATCGTGAATCAGCGGGCTTGGCCCGCTTGGCTGCCGATTGAGACTGTGCCGGTCGCCGATCCCTCGCCTGAGACTCAGCCTCCTCCCTAGCCTGGGTCTCCAGCTCTATCTCCCTCTTCCAGGAATTTGCCTGAAGCTCAGCAAATGTCCGATACGTCGAGTTCGCCACGAACTCCCGTATATCCCTCCTCAAAATACTCAGATATCGGCTCACACGTGCCTGTACGGAGGACACGTGCTCTGGGAAAAACATTGCCCGCTCATGGAACTTCCTCGTAATCACTGTGACAGAATCAGTACCATGCTTGAGGGTCAGAAACTCTTGGGCCAAACGCTCCCTCTCCACTTGGGTCCCATCAAACTCCGGAGGTTTTGTGTTGCTGAACTCCCGGAACAGCAAGACATCACCACCCTGCGATCTAGTCTCTGCTACAACTACAGTGGCCGCAGCAACAGCAGCATTAGAAAGAGCAGCGTATCTCTCATCGAATGTCTCTATCAGGGTGGTCGTGATAGACCCGAACATATCTGGAATCTCATCGCGGATGGCAGCAACCACACTCATCATGAATCATCTGGCGGAGCTCCTCGTCGCTCACACCCCCTCCACTGGTCCCTGGTTTGTGGCGTGTCCATACAATGATGCCTTTCTGAAATACAACATAAGACATCAGTAATTTGCTCGGATGTACACACACTCGAAATCCCAACCCTACTTGATCTTTGGTACCCTAAGGATTCTTACTTGGGTTGCGCACAGACCCGGTGCCTTAGGTAGTACGGGCCCAATAGTACCGACCACACCGACTCAGTATTCACACCAAGTCCTCCTCCCAGAGTCCCAAATCCCAAGTACTCTATTCTCTCTAATCATGTGCTACTCACTAGCAGATCTCTCATAAGCTCCTTGCTGCTATCTAAGCATTCTCAAGCATCCCTAGTAGTAAAACCCCTATACTAAGGCATCATATATCAGACCACTCTAGTCCTAATAAGAATACCTAGTCTTACTCTAGCATGCATAATATAATTCATCATATAGCATAACATAACGTTTCTTTTAAAACTTATTGTAAGGGTATTTTAGGAAATCACCGTTCGGGCGTTGACTGATCGTACACACGGCTCCGCTCTGTTTGTCTCAAAACTCTTTTTTACTCTTTTTTAAAAATTTACTTTGTTATCAAATTTTTCCTCAAATCCTCAGTTCGAGTTCAGATACGCCCGAAGATGCATCCGAATCCCTCAAACCAAGGCTCTGATACCAAATTGTAACACCAGAAAAATTAAAACAAATTTTTGCATTTTTAAACACATTTTTCCAAACACGTTTATTAACAAAATCTCATTGTATCATAACTTTGTTTCACAAAATATTTCCCAAGATCAAAATACATAAAAAAAACCCATGCGTGCGTACGAATCATGTCGGCGCCTTCCCACGATCATCACTGGTACCTAAAACACATAACACATAACATTGTAAGCATAAAGCTTAGTGAGTTCCCCAAAATACCATACATAACACATACTAGCCACTCGAGGCTATAACTCTATGGGCCCGGGGCCCTAACTCTGTGGACCCTCTGGTCCTAGCTCTGTGAACCTTCCGGTTCTAACTCTAATATACTCTAATATACACATGGCATAAATCACATAGACACAATGCAATGCAACACATCACATAATAGCGTACAGTAACTCTATCACATGACTCTAATTACCACTCAAGGTAAAGTATAATGAGAAGACTCACCTCAGATGTCTCGGTAAATCTCTGACTCGGTAGAAATACGATCTAGCCTCCACCTAATCACATAAAGTAATACTCTCATAAATATAACTCTCAGGACTAGACTCAACCCTCTCTAGGCACCCTCAGAAGGGTAAACGACCATTTTACCCCTCCTTTGGCTCAAAGGCCCTCATTATTGACCAAACCCTAAAAGTCAATCAAATTCAACGGTCAAACTTTAACCCGACCCGTCGAGTGCACTTGGGCGACTCAACGAGTCCACACGTGTCCACTAACTCCCTAGTCTCACTTGGCATGTCGAGTCCCTTCCCTTGCTCGACGAGTCACACCTGGCATGAATCGCGGGGCTACCCCGACTCAACTCGCCAAGTCTCAAGATCAACTCGGCGAGTTCCGTCTGAACTCCAATCCTCTAATCCCTCTCTGACTCACTGAGTTATTCCCCCAACTCGGTGATTCTACTCGCTGAGTGATTTACGGGAAACCCTAACCCTACTCGCCGAGTCTGATCTTTGGACTCGACGAGTTCATGCCATGCAAAAACTCCATTGACCTCCTGAGGTCAGATCTGTTCCTTAAACCCATAGATCTGACCTTCCGAAGCATGATAATCATGTAAAGTTCAGACCTTGACACTCATATAATATCTAGATGGTCCTACTTGGTGATTTAGCCCCAAAAATAAACTCCTAAGTTCATGGCTCCCAAAATAACCCATAAAACTCCAAGGGTTATGGTCTCTAGACCTCTTTGAGTCCAGATCCAAAGCATAAACTCGAGAAGGGACCAATTGCTCCACATATCCATTCTCTAAAGGGGTTAGAAAACCTTAACTCTAAGAATCAACACCAAAACTGAAGAAGGTCTGAATAAATACCTCAAGATGAAGTCTCTGAACTTTAAAATCACCAGATCCGCTCCTCCTTCAGCCTCCTCTTTCCTTGGTCACCTCCTTTTTGCAATCACACCAACAAAATGATCAAAAGTGGCCTCTCCTACCACACAAATGCTCTAGATCTCTTAGGGTCTCTCTCTGGGGTTTGGTAGCTGCAAATGACGACTCTAGATCTCCTTAAACAGCATGGACTCGCCGAGTCCACTCATGGAGTCACCGAGTCCGGTCATGAACCCGGATGAGAATCCACGACCCTACTCGGCGAGTCTAAGAAACAACTCGCCGAGTCCCTCTACAAACTCCAAAATAATTGAATAACATAATATACTACACATCAGTTGCTCAAAAGTCATATATCACTCAAGGGATTAAGCTAGACTCAAATCTAGGGCATAGGAAGTCATTTGGGGCTCCAAAATGACCTTTGGAGGAGTTCTTGGTCGTACACACATGAATTTACGTCCGTAAACTCATGTTTGCCCATTCATTTCATGTTTTGTTGTTCCTAGATTAAGCATGCAAGGTTCTAGTCAATTATACAAGCCATAGGGAGTGCTAGGACCATTTCCTTAGGGGTTTACGACCGTAAACACTATGAGGACATGGTTTCTTTGATGTTTAAGGTCCTTACTTCAATGGTGGTTGGTTCTAGGTTAAGTTCTGGGCATAAGGAAGGAAGAAAGGGCAACTTTGCACCCTTAAAGGGAGTTTACGGCCCAAGAAAATCTCTTGGCCGTAAACTCTCATTCATCCTTGATTTATTGTTGTTTCTAAGCCCTAAACATGTTAAACCTAGTGTACATTGAGTTAGGATAAGAGTACTTACGATCTAGGAGCTCGGATGGTCATTTTTGGCCAAGAACACTAGTGTGTGTTCTTGGTGAAACTTGAAGATCAATGAAAACATGAATATCATGGATGAAAACATGTAAGATCACTAGTTTAAGTAGTATATCAACTAGTTGGGACAAGGAACTTACGAGTTGTGAAGACTGGGGACGAAGAACGGGATGATAGTTGAGAGGATTTGAGCCTAAAGGAAAGGAGGGAATGAACAAATGGCCACATTTCTCCTTATATAGTGGAGTTTACGGCCCACATGGAGTTTACAGCCATAAACTCACATGTGGTGGCCGTGAACTTCAGGTCAATGTGATTTAGGCCCGTTCGTTGTACTATAGCTTTGGCAGATAAACCCCAACACTTATTCCTCAAGTGTACTGGGCTTATAATGCTCGGACATACTCTAACTTATGCTAAATGATAGCAGGAATAAGTCTGGCATTTATTTGGGTTAAATGGCTGAGCTTTCAAGGCAATAGAAAATTTTGGGTTGTCACACAAAATTCCAAAGCCTATAGTTAGATATGGATGTATAGTTTCCAAAATATAAAGGGACTGATGTAATTCTTAGTATATCGATACAGTTTATTCCAAGAGTGTTGAGTGGTCCAGAAAATGATAGCTAAAAGTTACCAACTTGTAAATTTAATATAAAATAAGCCAAAAATCATTAGAATGAGAGCTTTATATTTCTAAAAAGATAAAAGGCGGAACTTTACTAGTATAATTTATCAAAATTTAAAAATGGGTTGAAAGGTAAGAAAACATATCCCAAACAGAGGACTACAATCAAAGAGAAAATAAGGAAATATGCACGTAAGTTTTATAAGATTAATACAACAAACACAAGTTAAATAATGTTATAATTTTTGTGTAGGTTCTCGGAAAGGAAAGGATCCATCTTGCTCATGCTAGATAATTTTCAAGATCAAGGAGGTGAGTACTAACTTTCCTATTATATCGGCATTACTTGTTTTATGTTATTGTTCATAGATACCCTAATAACATGTGATTATGTGTATCTAGTTACATATGATTTATGTGGCAAAGATTCTTTTCGCGTTCTCGATTCAATAATCATTTTTTTTTCAATTTAATCATATCTGGAAATATTAGTTGTAACATCCCGAAATATCAAGAGTAGAGTTGAAGGGCTAAAAGTGAAATTGTATAAGGGTAACTCGGCGAGTCCATGGGTAGACTCGGCGAGTAGGGTCGCGACTTTGATCGCGTGTTAAGTGGCCTACTCGGCGAGTCCAAAGATGGACTCGGTGAGTAGGTGCTGACTAGAGAAAACCCTAAATCCGGAGAATGAGCCCTATTTAAAGAACATTATACCCTCTTCCCAGCCTCCTTGATCTCCCTTGAAGTCCAGAAACCCTAGATACGTGATTGTGGAGGATTGGAGTGCATTTGGAGCTTGGGGAAGTGCTTGTTGAAGAAATCTTGAAGGAGAAGGGACTTGGATCAAAGGGCTTTGCAAGGATTCGGATTAATCTTCTCTTGGGCCTTCTCTTTGAGGTATTATTTCATTGTTTGAGCTGCTATTATCTAGATTCATCATTTTTGGAGGTGTGTCACACCCCAAACCAGGCGGCGGAAACGTTCGGGGGCTGTCGTGACTCAATTGAATACCATAACATTGTATATATATGAAACGTAACAACATTCGTCACCATGCATTAATACAGTACAACCAGTAGAGTTTACATGAAGTACATTGTTTAAACATTACATTCCCAAAATAAATTGTTTGACTCGTACATAAATAAACTGCAAGCCATCACTGAACTTGATTTCCTTTAATTCACTGGTTCCCTGAGAATACAAGTATTTTGAAAAAAAAAACGTCAACATATGAAATGTTGGTGAGTTCATAAGTTGTATTTGAAAATCAATGTTCCGTATCGTTTGAAAACCACCAGAAAATCCGATATTTTCTGAAAAGAGAAGCTTTTGAAAACGGTTGTGAAGATCCATAAGTATGCTTGTTTGTTTCTATACTTGTAAAAATTGTTTATTGAAGTTGTATGTATTTCGAATCTGTATGTATTGAAAAACCCTAGGAAAACCCGATGTTTTCCTAATTCTTTGAATTCCATGAATTTATTTTGAAACCATTGCAACGCATGAAGTTATCATTACCAGACGACATTGGATTATTTTGAGCATGATTATCTGCTACAAACACGCGTTACACAAACGACTCGTCTATAGCAATACTAACGATCCCGTAGGCGTCGTCCGTACTAATCACGTTATCCAACCGTCCTGACTACGTGTAGTCGCACATCCGAAGAGAAAGAGGACACGAAGGCCTCGATGACTCCATTAGCCGGTTGGGGATAAAAAGGTACGAGGGGTCCCAGACCCGCCTCGCATAAAAGGCAGACTCTACTAGCGACACTAAAGGACCCTTGGGGACCAGTAGTCTACAAGCCATTGAAAGTCCGGTTACATCGTGTCGGATCGGTAAAACCCAACACTTCGTAAGATTGAAGTCTTCGGGCCTTAAGATCAGGTCGTCGGGCTAGCTAGGCTCAACGAACAAGATTTTACACTTGTGGGGCCCAAAGATAGTGCGTAGACGTCTGTACACATTCGCATGTATAATGAATTCCAAATCGTTAGTTGTATGAATCGTAGTGTTGTAGTATCATAGTGTCGTCGTGTTAGTAGTTTCGGATTTTTATTGGTTCGAGACCGAACCAATTCGTTTAACAACGACTTTTGGTGTTGTAATGTATTGTATTTTGTCGATAGTCGTGGTACCATTATTTGGTCAAATTGCATGTATTGAATTAGTCTTGAAAATTTTCTGTTTTCAGCCCCTCCTTGTTTGTAAAATTTACTTTTTCAACCCTTTATTCAAATACTTTCCGGTTTGGTCCTTAAATCAATTTTCTTGACATTTTAACACCAAAAATTATTGAAATAAATATTTTCCAGCATATTTTTCATAGAAAACAGCTTAAGTCCCTGAAATTTCAGTTTTCTCGGTTATAACCCTTCTTTTTCGCAAGTTTGACAATTTTGGCCCAAATTGTAAAATTTTTGCAACTTTGGTCCTTTTTAAATTTAAAAAGCATTTTAAACCTTTGAAAAGGACTTGGATCACTTATGGTCCACTGTTTTACAGAAAATCACAGGTTTGGCCCTCCAAAACAGAAAAATTCGCATAATGGGCCTCATTGGGCCGAAATTGTCATTTTTAGCCCATTAAGCTTGAAATTTATGTTTTTAATCCTCTAAATGAGTATATTTCCAGAAATTGTTTTATTGAAACTGTTTTGACACACTTCATCCATCAGAATTCATGATATGTCAATTTGGGCCCTTAAATTTTGTATTTTTCACATTTTAGGCCCAAAATTTGTGTTTTTAGCCCAAAGGAAATTGTTACTAAACTACTTAGCTATTTTTCTTGAAACACTTTGTATGTAGAAATACATTTGATGCTAAAATCATTTAACATAAGATATATCTCGGTTTTGAGGGGTTTTATGGCTAGATCCAACATTATAGCACACAAAAGCATACATGTAAGCATGGAAATCATACAAGGCATACAAACACATATAGATCTACACTTTCACTTGTATTCCCCCCCCCCCACAAAACTCATAAAAACAGAAAATAGGGGTATGAAGCTCACCTTGGGTGTGGGGGCTCGGTTTTGCAAAGAAAATGGAAGGAAAATGAAGTGATTTTCGGCCTTATCTCCCTTCCTTGGTAGATCTCGAATTTGGTGACTTCTAAGGTGCATGATCACAAGTTGGAATAGATTTAGAAGAGCTTTTTGATGGAATGAAGTAGTTAGATCATGGATATAAGTAAAGACTTACCTAAGATGATGATTAACTTGCAAGATCCTCTTGAAAGCTCCTAATTTTCGAGATTTTTGGAGTGGGGAGGAAGGAGTGTTCTTGAGTGATCTAGAGAGAATGGGATGGATTTTTTTGTGAGTGTGTGTGTGTTGTGTTCGGCCGAGAGTGAGAGGGAGGAGAGGAGAGAGTGATTTTTGAAGTGATGTGCATGGAGGTATGTGAGATATTTTGCATGGAAGTCCTTTGGTTAATTGTGAGGTGTCACTTGAAAGTCAACCCTTCCATCCTCTTGGCTTGTGCATTTGGGCCGAGAATTTGGAAAGAAAAGGAAAATTTTGGGCCTTTGCCCCTAAGCCCAATATTAGTGTTTGTTTGGGTATGTTTTAAGCCTAAAAGAATGTGGTAGGATTTTTACATTTTTGTTGGACTAGTTTAGGTTATTCATGGATCAAAGCTTTTAATCCATTTCATTCTAGGCCCAACATGGCCCAAAATGTTGAAATAAATTAGTGTGGGTCCAATTAGAGCCCAATTAGGGTTCTAAGCCCTTGATAGTCAAATTGGAAGCTTATTGGTCCATTTGGATCCAATAAGGAAGTTCTAGTCCAAGGTGTACCTAAATAAGAACTTCTAGGGTTTCCAATTGTTTGATGACTATTTGTAGTACTTTGTATGATGTATTTACTTGAAGTTTTTGAAGTCATAATCATAGGTGTTACACATGTTCTTAAGCTTTTGATTCACTTTAGCTTGAGTGTATAGTTTACAAGACACAAAATTTCCAGTTGTGACATCATCCCCCCGTTAGAGGGAATTTCGTCCCGAAATTCTGTTTGAAAGCTAGATTTGAGAATGCTAAAATAGGTGAGGGTACTTTTGTTTCATTTGATCTTCGCGTTCCCAAGTGAATTCTGGCCCACGCTTTGCGTTCCACCGTACTTTCACGATCGGGATGCGGCTCTGTTTAGTACGCTTCACCTCCCTGTCCATGATTTCGATTGGTTCTTCGACGAACAGGAGATTCTCATTGATTTCGATTTCATCAAGAGGAATGACAAGGGTTTCGTCTGATAGGCACTTCTTTAGGTTTGAGACATGAAACACGGGGTGTACAACGTTTAGCTCCGCGGGTAGTTGTAGTCTGTAGGCTACCGGGCCTATTCGGGCGACGATTTCGAAAGGTCCAATGTATCGCAGGTTCAGCTTTCCCCGTTTTCCGAAACGTATAACCCCTTTCCAGGGTGAGACCTTCAACAATACTTGGTCACCAACCTGGAATTCTAAGGGCTTTCGTCGTCTATCAGCGTAGCTCTTTTGTCGATCACGCGATGCTTGTAATCGAGCTTTGATCTGGACGATCTTTTCTATGGTTTCGCGAATGATCTCTGGTCCCGTTAGTGCCCTGTTTGACGTATGCGTTTTTGCTAGCTGGGTGTCACCTATTTCCGCCCAACATAACGGCGATCTACATTTACGCCCGTACAGTGCTTCGAAAGGAGCCACCTTGATGCTCGAATGGTAACTATTGTTATATGAAAACTCGATCAACGGTAGGTGGGTATCCCAAGACTTTCCAAAGTCTATCACACACGCACGAAGCATGTCTTCGAGCGTTTGAATGGTTCGTTCACTTTGACCGTCCGTCTGTGGGTGATATGCGGTGCTCATATCGAGATGAGTGCCCATTGCCTTGTGGAGTGACTGCCAAAAACGCGACGTGAATCTACTGTCCCTATCCGAGATGATAGATTTTGGCACTCCATGGAGTCTTACGATTTCTCGTAGGTACAAACGCGTCAGTCTCTCCATCTTGTAGGACTCTTTGATTGGTAGGAAATGGGCGGATTTCGTCAGTCTGTTGATTATTACCCAAATGGTGTCCAGTCCGTCCGACGTCTTGGGCAGCTTGGTCACGAAGTCCATAGAAATCCCCTCCCATTTCCACTCAGGGATTGCCGGTTGCTGTAACAATCCTGAAGGTTTCTGGTACTCCACCTTTACTTTGGCGCACGTAAGGCACTTACCAACATAGGTCGCGATTTCCGCCTTCATGTTAGGCCACCAATAGTGTTGTTTAATGTCCAAATACATCTTGTCCGATCCAGGATGAATGGAGTATCGTGTCTTGTGGGCTTCCTTCATAACGGTCTCCCTAAATCCTCCGATTTTTGGGACCCAAATACGGTTCATGAAGTAGTATACTCCATTCTCTCTTGCTTCTAGGTTCTTTTCCATCCCGCGCAACGCCTCGCTAGTTCTGTTTTCCGCTTTCATAGCCTCCGGCTGGACTGATGCAATTTGAGTGGCCAGATGAGATTGAATGGTTATCGAGTGCATTTTCGTACGGCGATTAGTGTACTCCTTCCGACTTAATGCATCAGCTACCACGTTGGCCTTACCTGGATGGTACTTGATCTCGCATTCGTAGTCGTTTAGCAATTCCACCCATCTTCGCTGTCTCATGTTCAGCTCCTTCTGATTCAAGATGTGCTGTAGGCTCTTGTGGTCCGTGAAGATGGTGCACTTTGTACCGTACAGGTAGTGCCTCCAAATTTTTAGAGCAAAGACCACAGCTCCCAGTTCTAGGTCATGGGTCGTGTAATTTACCTCGTGCGTCTTTAGTTGGCGGGACGCATATGCTATCACTCTTCCACGTTGCATGAGAACGCAACCTAAGCCCTGATTCGACGCGTCACAGTAGACTACAAAATCTTCCATTCCTTCAGGTAGTGATAGTACAGGAGCGCTACAGAGAGCTTGCTTCAAGGTTCGAAACGCAATCTCTTGTCGGTCTGTCCACTTGAATGGCACGCCCTTTTGTGTAAGCAAGGTAAGCGGCTTGGTGATCTTAGAGAAGTTTTGGATGAATCTCCTATAGTAGCCTGCTAGGCCTAAGAACTGACGAATTTGTGTGGGCGTAGTCGGAGTTGCCCATCCTTCCACAGCTTTGACCTTAGAGGGGTCCACATGAATTCCGTCTTGGCTAACCACGTGGCCTAGGAAATTCACACTCCGAAGCCAGAACTCACACTTGGAGAGTTTGGCGTAAAGCTTTTCCGATCGCAGAGTGTCTAGAATTTGTCGTAGATGTTGGCCATGCTCCTCTTTGCTTCGAGAATAGACGAGGATGTCATCGATAAATACAATGATGAAGTTGTCAAGGAACGATCGACAGATTCGATTCATTAGGTCCATAAATGCGGCAGGTGCATTTGTTAGACCGAAGGGCATTACAACGAATTCATAATGTCCGTAGCGGGTTCGAAAAGCGGTTTTGGGAATATCCTCTTCTCGGACCTTGAGTTGGTGGTATCCGGACCGTAGATCTATTTTGGAGAAATAACTAGCTCCTTGGAGCTGGTCGAATAGATCATCGATTCGTGGGAGTGGGTAGCGGTTTTTAACAGTGAGTTTATTCAACTCTCTGTAATCGATGCACATTCTGAAAGATCCGTCCTTCTTTTTGACAAAGAGCACCGGAGCTCCCCACGGCGAGTAGCTAGGTCGTATAAATCCCTTATCCAGAAGCTCACTGAGTTGGCTGGACAATTCCTGCATTTCAACAGGAGCCAACCGATATGGTGATTTAGCGAGAGGAGTCGCTCCTGGAACAAGGTCGATTCGGAACTCAACCTGTCTCTCTGGGGGTACTCCTGGAAGATCTTCAGGAAACACGTCCGGGAATTCACACGCTACCGGAATATCTTGGAGGTTAGTTTCTTCTTTGGTCCTGTCCACTATGTGAGCCAAGAACGCCAAATTGTTCTTTCGCATATGTTTTTGTGCTTTGATGCACGAGATGAGGCGAAGATTCGTATTGGGTTTGTCTCCGTAAATCACTAGGGTTTCGTGATTCGGAAGACGAAGGCGAACGGCCTTCTCGCGGCACAAAATCTCAGCATGGTGGGGGCTTAACCAATCCATGTCGATAATTACATCGAAACTCCTAATTGATACTGGCATTAGGTCTATTCGAAAGACGTGCTGGTTAAGGGTTAGGGTACATCCAGTGTAGATCTCCTCAGTGGATTCGGTTTTCCCATTGGCCATTTCCACCGTATATGTTTCATTTAGCTTCTGGGGTTGTTGTTTCAATAAATGTTTAAACTTCTCGCTCACGAAACTTCGCTCCGCTCCGGTATCAAATAAGATGCATGCATAAGTGTGGTTTAGGAGGAACGTACCGGTCACAACTGCGGGATCCTGGACTGCATCACTCTGACCCATAGTCAGCATTCTTCCTGCTCCTCTGTTTCCTGAGTTGTTGTTAGGGCAATCTCGGCGGAAATGCCCCGTCCTTCCACACCCGAAGCAGGTGTGGCTAGGCCCTGCATTATTGCCGCCGACATTGGTGTTGTTGTTATTGAGGTAGTTGTTGTTGTTGTTGTTGTTCTGGGTGTTTCCCTGACTCTGGTTCCTAGGAGGGTACGTCCTGCAGAACCTTGCAGTGTCTCCCCTTCGGTTGCAACTGGTGCAATGGAGTTCCCTGCATTCGCCGTGATGGTGGAGGCCGCACTTATTGCAACTGGGAAGATTACCGGAGTAGGGTCTTGAAGCATTTGAAGCAGCTGAGGCTGGAGCATGTGGTGTGGCTGGAACCGGTGCGGTGACTGCGTTAACTGCCACTGTTTGCTGCCTTTTAGAGGTCTCGGGGCCCTGACGCCCCTTCCTCTTGGGGTTCTTCCCTCTCCTGCCATCACCCTCCTTTTTCTTCTCAGTCTCTACTGGCTTCTCGCCCCTTTTGTTGTTATGATCGTACAACCTCTTGGCCAATCTCTTCGCACTGTCAAACGTTTCAGGGTTCGCAGCTATCACATTCCCTTGAATGGGGGATGTCAGTCCCCAGATGAATCGTTCAACCTTCTTTCCTTCTGACGTGATCATACCCGGGCACAATAGAGATAATTCGCTGAATCTCGAGATGTAGGCGTCGATGTTCGCATTCTGCACCGTGAGGTTCCATAGTTCCTGCTCCATCCTTTGTGTTTCGCCTCGGGGGCAGTACTCAGCCATTAACATTTCTTTCATTTCTGCCCATGGAATAGAGTTGGCGACAGGGAGCGTCATAGCTTCCACATGTCCGTTCCACCAAGTGAGGGCTTGGTCCACAAAAGTGCAGGCCGCGAACTTCACCTTCATCTGCTCGGGGCATTCGCATATCTCAAACACCGACTCTACCTTCTCGATCCATCGCTTCAAGGAAATCACCCCTCCAGTGCCGTTGAAAGTCCGGGGTTTAGCGTTCGCAAAGTCCTTGTAGGTGAACGTCTTAGTGGGTCCTTGATTCGTCCCGTTGTTCGAACTTCCGGAGCCTTGCCCATTGCCTCCTCCGTTGTTCCCTCGGTGAAGTTGTGCCATAGCTGCTGTGACCGCAGCGGACACGGCTGCCTGGAAAGCAGTGGTGTCGACTTCGGGCGAAGTTGGCTCGGGATTTCCGCGAGTAGCTCGGCGAGGCATCTTTCTGTTCATGAAACGGAAAGATGTTGACTGTATGTGGTCCCTGTGAGGTCGTGATCCTACTAACTAGATGTATGGTACGAACCTAAACATTACTATCATCAAGCATACAATCATAACTTCTCAGCGCATAACAACTTGTAATATCATAGCAAAACACATAAAAGTTTATTAATATTATCCGCGTTTAGTACAAGAAAATTTGCTCGTAAGAGCATACATAAGTAACACTAATCCGACAGCATAACGGCTCCATGAGTAGTGTAGTCACTTAAATATAGAGCCGAAGTACATAATATAGTTCCTAACGTCCTACCATGATAAGTCCATACCTAATCGCGATGTGTTGCGTCTGGAGGTGGTGCCGAAGATGTGGATGCTCCCTGAAGACGAGCCACTAGGCGTTCTGCGTCCTGAAGTCGAGACTCCCACCTTACCTGCCTCATGTGAAACTCCCGGAGGACGTCACGCGTCTCCTGCTCCGCACGCTCGACCCTAGTCCACAACTGGCGCACTTGATCAGCAGTGCCCTGAGCAAGGTCGCCGGTGTCCCGTAATCGTCTCACCATGACCGGTAGGGCTCGGTCGGCCGGTCCTCCGTCCCTCAGATCAAAGAACTCCCGTGACCTGCCAAACGGGGGTCGTTGTCCCTGATGTCTGCTCCATCTCCAAAGATCGATGCCCCAAGGAGGGGTAGGTCTAGTGGGACCCACACGATAAGCAGGCACCCTGATCGGGTAAGGGGGGTCGATGACCTCGGACTCTGCGTCCGAATCACCCCCTTCGCTGTCATCGAGCTCCTCTTCGAAATGCTCTTCGTCTTCTTCGGGTTCGGCAGGCTCGCCCTCGACTTCTGCCTCCGGTTCCCCGTCAGATTCCTCGTCGGGGTCTTCCTCAGGTTCCTCTTCAGGCTCTTCCTCAGGCTCCTCCTCCTCTAGCCACCCGTTGTTTCCCTGATTAGGGAAATAGGGGTCTCCAGGGTGATGAAAACCAGCCATGCTGTCTGCGCGAGTACGTAAATATGCTAACATTATTCCTAGGTTCTATGACTATTGTACAGACCAAGCAAACGTTCTCTTGTTGATGATAAAGGGTATAGTTTTAGGTTCCCTAGCTATCCCGATCTCATCAAGACGTGTGTTAGTTTTACTTTGGAGAGAATGTAGTTGATCAGGCTACATTCACTCCTTGGTATCACTAAGAACAGTCCCGAATTAACCGAGATACCAGCATTATTGTGTTTGATTCGGCGTTAGGTTCTTATCCCTAAAGCAAGCAAGCGTGTTTTATTTACTTGTTTTGTTCAGAGTTCTGTTAGTCCCTCTTTTTGGTTTATAGTTGCATATCAATGTGTGGCTCGACATGCTAGTTCACTATAAACAAAGCTCTGATACCAACCTGTCACACCCCCAAACCAGGCGGCGGAAACGTTCGGGGGCTGTCGTGACTCAATTGAATACCATAACATTGTATATATATGAAACGTAACAACATTCGTCACCATGCATTAATACAGTACAACCAGTAGAGTTTACATGAAGTACATTGTTTAAACATTACATTCCCAAAATAAATTGTTTGACTCGTACATAAATAAACTGCAAGCCATCACTGAACATGATTTCCTTTGATTCACTGGTTCCCTGAGAATACAAGTATTTTGAAAAAAAAAACGTCAACATATGAAATGTTGGTGAGTTCATAAGTTGTATTTGAAAATCAATGTTCCGTATCGTTTGAAAACCACCAGAAAATCCGATATTTTCTGAAAAGAGAAGCTTTTGAAAACGGTTGTGAAGATCCATAAGTATGCTTGTTTGTTTCTATACTTGTAAAAATTGTTTATTGAAGTTGTATGTATTTCGAATCTGTATGTATTGAAAAACCCTAGGAAAACCCGATGTTTTCCTAATTCTTTGAATTCCATGAATTTATTTTGAAACCATTGCAACGCATGAAGTTATCATTACCAGACGACATTGGATTATTTTGAGCATGATTATCTGCTACAAACACGCGTTACACAAACGACTCGTCTATAGCAATACTAACGATCCCGTAGGCGTCGTCCGTACTAATCACGTTATCCAACCGTCCTGACTACGTGTAGTCGCACATCCGAAGAGAAAGAGGACACGAAGGCCTCGATGACTCCATTAGCCGGTTGGGGATAAAAAGGTACGAGGGGTCCCAGACCCGCCTCGCATAAAAGGCAGACTCTACTAGCGACACTAAAGGACCCTTGGGGACCAGTAGTCTACAAGCCATTGAAAGTCCGGTTACATCGTGTCGGATCGGTAAAACCCAACACTTCGTAAGATTGAAGTCTTCGGGCCTTAAGATCAGGTCGTCGGGCTAGCTAGGCTCAACGAACAAGATTTTACACTTGTGGGGCCCAAAGATAGTGCGTAGACGTCTGTACACATTCGCATGTATAATGAATTCCAAATCGTTAGTTGTATGAATCGTAGTGTTGTAGTATCATAGTGTCGTCGTGTTAGTAGTTTCGGATTTTTATTGGTTCGAGACCGAACCAATTCGTTTAACAACGACTTTTGGTGTTGTAATGTATTGTATTTTGTCGATAGTCGTGGTACCATTATTTGGTCAAATTGCATGTATTGAATTAGTCTTGAAAATTTTCTGTTTTCAGCCCCTCCTTGTTTGTAAAATTTACTTTTTCAACCCTTTATTCAAATACTTTCCGGTTTGGTCCTTAAATCAATTTTCTTGACATTTTAACACCAAAAATTATTGAAATAAATATTTTCCAGCATATTTTTCATAGAAAACAGCTTAAGTCCCTGAAATTTCAGTTTTCTCGGTTATAACCCTTCTTTTTCGCAAGTTTGACAATTTTGGCCCAAATTGTAAAATTTTTGCAACTTTGGTCCTTTTTAAATTTAAAAAGCATTTTAAACCTTTGAAAAGGACTTGGATCACTTATGGTCCACTGTTTTACAGAAAATCACAGGTTTGGCCCTCCAAAACAGAAAAATTCGCATAATGGGCCTCATTGGGCCGAAATTGTCATTTTTAGCCCATTAAGCTTGAAATTTATGTTTTTAATCCTCTAAATGAGTATATTTCCAGAAATTGTTTTATTGAAACTGTTTTGACACACTTCATCCATCAGAATTCGTGATATGTCAATTTGGGCCCTTAAATTTTGTATTTTTCACATTTTAGGCCCAAAATTTGTGTTTTTAGCCCAAAGGAAATTGTTACTAAACTACTTAGCTATTTTTCTTGAAACACTTTGTATGTAGAAATACATTTGATGCTAAAATCATTTAACATAAGATATATCTCGGTTTTGAGGGGTTTTATGGCTAGATCCAACATTATAGCACACAAAAGCATACATGTAAGCATGGAAATCATACAAGGCATACAAACACATATAGATCTACACTTTCACTTGTATTCCCCCCCCCCCCCCCCCCCCACAAAACTCATAAAAACAGAAAATAGGGGTATGAAGCTCACCTTGGGTGTGGGGGCTCGGTTTTGCAAAGAAAATGGAAGGAAAATGAAGTGATTTTCGGCCTTATCTCCCTTCCTTGGTAGATCTCGAATTTGGTGACTTCTAAGGTGCATGATCACAAGTTGGAATAGATTTAGAAGAGCTTTTTGATGGAATGAAGTAGTTAGATCATGGATATAAGTAAAGACTTACCTAAGATGATGATTAACTTGCAAGATCCTCTTGAAAGCTCCTAATTTTCGAGATTTTTGGAGTGGGGAGGAAGGAGTGTTCTTGAGTGATCTAGAGAGAATGGGATGGATTTTTTTGTGAGTGTGTGTGTGTTGTGTTCGGCCGAGAGTGAGAGGGAGGAGAGGAGAGAGTGATTTTTGAAGTGATGTGCATGGAGGTATGTGAGATATTTTGCATGGAAGTCCTTTGGTTAATTGTGAGGTGTCACTTGAAAGTCAACCCTTCCATCCTCTTGGCTTGTGCATTTGGGCCGAGAATTTGGAAAGAAAAGGAAAATTTTGGGCCTTTGCCCCTAAGCCCAATATTAGTGTTTGTTTGGGTATGTTTTAAGCCTAAAAGAATGTGGTAGGATTTTTACATTTTTGTTGGACTAGTTTAGGTTATTCATGGATCAAAGCTTTTAATCCATTTCATTCTAGGCCCAACATGGCCCAAAATGTTGAAATAAATTAGTGTGGGTCCAATTAGAGCCCAATTAGGGTTCTAAGCCCTTGATAGTCAAATTGGAAGCTTATTGGTCCATTTGGATCCAATAAGGAAGTTCTAGTCCAAGGTGTACCTAAATAAGAACTTCTAGGGTTTCCAATTGTTTGATGACTATTTGTAGTACTTTGTATGATGTATTTACTTGAAGTTTTTGAAGTCATAATCATAGGTGTTACACATGTTCTTAAGCTTTTGATTCACTTTAGCTTGAGTGTATAGTTTACAAGACACAAAATTTCCAGTTGTGACAAGGTGTTAGAGATCATATCTTTTGATGTATTGGAGTTTAGAGGTTAGATCTGAGGTTGCTACCTCAGATCTGGAATGGAGAAGGGGTTTGAATGCATAAAGGTCCCTGTCTTTGAGAGATTGATGGAGCTATCTTGTCCCAAACCCAAACCCTAGAGTGAAAATGCCTAGATCTTCTTAGATTCACGTAAAGATTGCCACTTTACATGATGGATGGCCTTAGGAGGAGTAGATCTATGGTTTGGATCATCTGCATGGCTTGGAAAGCCTCTGTATGGATTCAGACCCGGTGGTACTCGGCGAGTCACATGGGTGGACTCGGCGAGTTGCTTGAAGAAAGACTGGAACTTGGCGAGTTGGAAGAACAACTCGGCGAGTTGGATGAAGATGGCCTGGAACTCGGCGAGTTGGAAGAACAACTCGGCGAGTAGGTTGAAGATAGTCGTAGACTCGGCGAGTCTGTTCTTGGACTCGGCGAGTCTGGTCGTAGGGTCCAAGTTTCTTTTGGGAAGGCTGTGACTCGGTGAGTCAAGGGATGACTTGGCGAGTTAAGTCGCAAATTGAAGGAGGTTCTGTGTGTGGGGACTCTGCGAGTCATCGGGTTGACTCGGCGAGTTGAGTCAGTCAGGGGTAGACTTTGACTTTGACTTTGACCAAGGGTTGACCAGTTGACTTCCAGGGGAATTTTGGTAATTGTTGGCTTTTGTGTTGGTGTTAGCCAGTGGTGGAGTTCGGGTCGGAGATTTCAGCAGCGTGATCTTATCCTTTCAGTCAGTAGTTTCGAGGTGAGTTATCCTGACTATATCAACAGGGTCTAAGGCACCAAGGCCGACCCTTTATCAGATTGAGATCCGGGTATCTATTGTTATGTTATTGCTTTGATATGTTTGCATCCGGGTAGTTAGGATGGTATTCGTTAGAGACCTGGTTAAGGTCGGTATCCTGGTATATAGGATGATGCTATGCTAGTGACCGGTTAGGTCGGTTTCTTGTTAGAGTATGTTGTGTTATGTGATATGCTAGATCGGTTTGACTGAATATGAATTGTTATGTGATTGTATGTTTATGTGCACATGGTTGTTTGGACTGGAGTTGGGTTGAGGCGGGTCCTGCTTCGTGCCGTTGGCCAAGATACCCGGGGCGGACCGGTTGTTCCGAAGGCCCAGCGAGCGGTCCGGATAGGCTGTAGGCCCCACGAGGGCGGACCAGACGTGCCGAGGCTCGGAGAGTGGACCAGGCCGACTGAAGGCCCGATGCGGGCGGACCAGTCATACTGTAGACTCAGAGAGTGGAGCAGGTGGATTGCAGGCCTGGTGCGGGTGGACCAACCACACTGCAGACTCGAGGGACATGACTGGACTCGGAGGGTGGACCAGGTGGACTAAAGGCCCGACACGGCGGACCAGTCTCACAGTAGACCCGATATGTATGGTTGTTCTGTTATTCGTTATGATAAAGTATGTTATGTGTATGGTATATGTGGTTGGTATTTTGGGGGTATCTCACTAAGCTTTCGGGCTTACAGTTGTGGTTTAATGTTTTTCAGGTTCTTTAGGAGACTATGGCAAGGCAAAGGTGTGATCGTACCGCTCCTTGTGTTTATGTTTTATGAAATGGACTTGGGAATACTCTGATAATAAATGTATTGAAAACCTTTTTGTAATAACTTAATGAACTGGGATGTTTTTGAAAAGTTTAAATTTTATTGAAATTTTGTTCGTTATATTAGTGTGTCTACTTTCTTCAAACTTTGAATCACATTTTGAAATTCCAACTCCTTGAGGGGTAAAATTGGCAATCTTCTCAGGCTGGTCCATGCTGTCACATATTTCATGCACTGTCTTCAAAAAATCATAATACATACATCAGAACTCCAAATGCCAAAATTCCAAAGCCTATAGTTAGATATGGATTTATAGTTTCCAACATATAAAGGGTCTGATTTAATTCTTAGTAGATTCATACAGTCTATTCAAATAGTGTTGAGATGTCCAGAAAGTGACAACTAAAAGTTACCAACTTGTAAATTTAATATAAAATAAACCAAAAATCATTAGAATGAGATCTTTATATTTCTGAAAAGATAAAAGGGGGAACTTTACCAATATAATTTTTTCAGAATTTAATAATGGGTTGAAAGGTAACAAAACATATTCCAAACAGTTGGACTACAATAAAAGAGAAAATAAGGAAATATGTACATAAGTTTTATAAGATTAATACAACAAACACAAGCTAAATAATGTTACAATTTTTGTGTAGATTCTTGGAAAGGAAAAGATCCATCTTGCTCATGCTAGCTAATTTTCAAGATCAAGGAGGTGAGTACTAACTCTACTATTATGTAGGCATTACTTGTTTTATGTTATTGTTCATAAATTCCCTAATAACATGTGATTATGTGTATATAATCACGTATGATTTATGTGGCTTCGATTCTTTTCGCGTTCTCAATTCAATAATCGTTTTTTTTTACACTTTAATCATATGTGGTTAAATACATTCAATTAGATGTGACTATATGTTTCTAATCACATATGATTTTATTTTAAAAAAAAACAAATCTAGTCTATTTAAATCATATGTGATTAGATACATACAATTACATGTAATTATATACACGATAACAAATATTGAACCAATAACGCGAAAACAAATATTTATCCAAAGTAATCATATGTGATTAAATACATATAATCACATATGATTATAAGAATTTAATCACATATGATTTATGTGGACATACTTCATTTTTGCTTTGTCGAGTCAATAGTTTTTCTCATGTATTTTATCACATGTGATTATATGTATAATCATATGTGATTAAGTACATGAGCACAACTATTGAATCAAGAGGGGAAAAATGAATATTGTCCACCTCAAATCATATGTGATTATATATATATATATATATATATATATATATATATATATATATATATATATATATAATCGCATGTGATTAATTACACAAAAGTAATTATTCAGTCGAAACCGCAAAAATAAATATTGCCCACATAAATCATATATGATTAAATACATATAATCACATGTGATTATATGTATCGAATCTTATATGATTTATGTGGATGAGATTCATTGTCACATTCTCGATTCAATAATTGTTCTTTGTCCATTGTAATCATATGTGATTAAATACATATAATCATATGTGATTATATGTATCTAGTCACATATAACTGATACAGACAAAAAAATAATGATGTCTATATAAATCATATGTAATTAGATACATATAATCACATATGATTATATACACAAGAACAACTATTGAATCGAGAACCCAAAGATAAATATTGTCCACATATATCATATGTGATTAAATACATATAATCACATGTGATTATATATATCGAATCACACATGATATATGTGACATAATTCATTTTTGCTTTGTCGATTCAATAGTTGTTGTCATGTATTTTATCACATGTGATTATATGTATAATCGTATGTGATAAAGTACATGAGGACAATATTGAATCGAGAAGGAAAAAATAAATCTATAATCACATATGATTAATTACACAAAAGCAATTATTCATTCGAAACCGCAAAAATAAATATTGTCTACATAAATCATATATGATTAAATACATATAATCACATGTGATTATATGTATCCAATCATATATGATTTATGTAGATGAGATTCATTGTCACATTTTCGATTCAATAATTGTTATTTGTCCACTGTAATCATATGTGATTAAATACATATAATCATATGTGATTATATGTATCTAGTCACATATTATTTATACGGAAAAAAATGATGATGTCTATACAAATCATATGTGATTTTATACATACAATCACATATGATTATATACACAAGAACAACTATTGATTCAAGAACACAAAGATAAATATTGTCCACATATATCATATGTGATTAAATGTATATAATCACATTTGATTATATATATCTTATGATTTATGTGACATAATTCATTTTTGCTTTGTCGATTCAATAGTTTTTCTCATGTATACATGAGCACAACTATTGAATCGAGAAGGAAAAAATAACTCTTGTCCACCTCAAATCATATGTGATTGTATACATATAATCACATGTGATTAATTACACAAAAATAATTATTCAGTCGAAACCGTAAAAATAAATATTGTCTACATAAATCATATCTGATTAAATACATATAATCACATGTGATTATATGTACCCAATCATATATGATTTATGTGGATGTGATTTATTGTCACATTCTCGATTCAATAATTGTTCTTTGTCCACTGTAATCATATGTGATTAAATACATATAATCATATGTGATTATATGTATCTAGTCACATATGGTTTATACAGACAAAAAATAATGATTTCTATATAAATTATATGTGATTAGATACATATAATCACATATGATTATGTACACAAGAACAACTATTGAATCAAGAACACAAAGAAAAATGTTTTCCACATATATCATATGTGATTAAATGTATTTAATCACATGTGATTATATATATATATATATATATATATATATATATATATATATATATATATATATATATATATATATATATATATATATATATATATATATCTAATCACGTATGATTTATGTGGACATAATTCATTTTTGCTTTGTCGATTCTATAATTGTTCTCATGTATTTTATCAAATGTGATTATACGTATAATCGTATGTGATTAAGTAAATGTGCACAACTATTGAATCGAGAAGGGGAAAATGAATATTGTCCACCTCAAATCATATGTGATTATATACATATATATATATAATCGCATGTGATTAATTACACAAAACCAATTATTCAGTCAAAACCGCAAAAATAAATATTGTCTACATAAATCATATCTGATTAAATACATATAATCACATGTGATTATATGTATCTAATCATATATGATTTATGTGGATGAGATTCATTGTCACATTTTCGATTCAATAATTGTTCTTTGTCCACTGTAATCATATGTGATTAAATACATATAATCATATGTGATTATAGGTATCTAGTCACATATTATTTATATGGACAAAAAATAATGATGTCTATATAAATCATATATGATTTGATACACATAATCACATATGATTATATACACAAGAACAACTATTGATTCGAGAACACAAAGATAAATATTGTCCACATAAAGTATATGTGATTAAATGCATATAATCACATTTGATTATATATATCTTATGATTTATGTGACATAATTCATTTTTTCTTTGTCGATTCAATAGTTTTTCTCATGTATTTTATCAAACGTGATTATATGTATAATCGTATGTGATTAAGTACATGCGCACAACTATTGAATTAATAAGGAAAAAATAAATCTTGTCCACCTCAAATCATATCTGATTATACACATATAATCACATGTGATTTGTATCCAATCATATATGATTTATGTGGATGAGATTTATTGTCACCTTCTCGATTTAATAATTGTTCTTTGTCCACTGTAATCATATGTGATTTGATACATATAATCACATATGATTATATACACAAGATTAACTATTGAAACGAGAACATAAAGATAAATGTTGTCCACAATTTCACGTTTTTTATTAAATAGTTTTTCTTTTTCCATATTATTCATATGTGATTAATACATAAAATCACATATGATTAAATACATAAGAAAGAATATTGAATCATGAATATTATCAATATAAATCATATGCGATTTGATACATATAATCACCTATGATTTAGTACAAGAGTACAACTATTGAATTGAGCAATAAATAATGAATCTTGTCCACCTAAATCATATGTGATTAAATACATATAATCACATATGATTAAATATATTAGAACAATTATTGAATCGACACAAGAATAAATATTTTCCGTACGAATCATATGTGATTAAATAAATATAATCACATGTGATTAAATACACAAGAACAACTATTGAATCAACAAGTGAAAACATATATTGTCCATGTAAATCATATGTGGTTAAATACATATAATCACATGTGATTTAATACACGATGCCAATTATAAAATTGAAAAAATGAAAATAAATACAGCCTACGTAAATAATATTTTATAAAATACATATAATCACTTGTAATTATATGTATCTAATCACATATGATTTACGTGGATATATTCATTTTTGCATTCTCAATTCACTAATTTTTTCACGTGTATTTAATCACATGTGACTATATGTATTTAATAACATATAAATCATATATGATTCGATATATATAATCATATGTGACTCGATACATATAATCACATGTGATTATATACACAAGAAAAACTAATGAATCAAAAACATAATAACAAATCTTTGTAGGTGGAGGTGGGGGTGGTGGTGGCGGCGGGTGGTGGAGGCGCGGTGGTGGTGATGGATGGTGGTGGTGTGTGGTAATGGGTGGTGGTGGGTGGGTGGGTGGTTGCAAGTGGTGGTGATAGTGATGGGTGGTAGTTTTGGTGGGTTGTGGGTGGTGGTAGCGGGTGGTGCTGGGTGTGTGGTGATGATGGTGGGTGGTGGGTAGTGATGAGTGATGGGTGGTGGTGGGTTGTGATGAGTGGTGGTGGTGGGTGGTGGGTAGTGATAGGTGGTGGGTAATTATGAGTGGTAGGTAGTGGTTGTTGGTAGTGGTGGCGGGTGGTTGTGATGGGTGGTGGAGGTAGGTGGTTGTAGTGGTGGCGGGTGGTGGTGGTGGGTGGTGGTTGGTGGTGGTGGTGAGTGATAGGTGGTGGTTGTTGGTAGTGATGGGTGGTGGTGGTAAGTGGTGGTAATTGGTGGTAGGTAGTGGTTGTGGGTGGTGGTGGTAGGCGGTGGTGATGGGTGGTGGTGGTAGGTGGTGGTTGGATGGTGATAGTAGTGGGTGGTGATGGTGGTAGCGGGTGGTGGTTGTGGTTGTGATGGTGGTGGGTAGTGATGGGAGGTGGGTGGTGTTGGTGGTTAGTGGTGGGTAGTATGGGTGGTGGTTGGTAGTGATGAATGGTGGTGGCAGGTGGTGGTTGGTGATGGTGGGTGATGGTTATGGTGGGTGGGTGGTGGTAGGTGGTGGGTATTGGTTGGTGGTGGTGGGTAGTGGTTGTTTGTAGTGGTGGCGAGCGGTGGTGATGGGTGGTGGGGGTGGGTGGTGGCGGCGAGTGGTGGTTGGGTGGTGGGTGGTGGTGGCGGGTGGTGGTGGCGGGTGGTGGTAGTGATGGTGGGTAGTGATGGGTGGTGGGTGATGGTGGTTAGTAATAGGTGGTGGTGGTGGGTATTGATGAGTGGTGGAGGTGGGTGGTGGTGGCAGGTGGCGGTGGTTGGGTAATGATAGTGGTGGGTAGTGATGGTGGTGGCGGGTGGTGGTGGTGGTGATGATGGTGGTGGTGGGTGGTGATGGGTGGTGGTTGTTGGTGGTGGTGGTGGCGGATGGTGTTGGTTGGGTTATGCGTAGTGTTAGTTAGTGAGTTTTTTAATTGTTTGTAACTATTTTTTGATTTATATAAATATTATTTTATAATTTAATTAAAAAATTATGTGGTTCAAATTTGTTCTCAAATGTTCTCGATTATATATATATATATATATATATATATATATATATATATATATATATATATATATATATATATATATATATATATATATATATATATATATATATATATATATATAGGGAAAAGTGAATATACCCTTAAGGATATATAAGCTTAGGTACCCAAACACACCATAATACGTCGTTGTGTTTGATATATTCATTATAATATTCTTAAACTTCAACCCCTAACTTGATTTAATTTCAAGATTTTAGAAATTTCACTATTATATTTCTCTTATGTCACATCTTTTTGTCGAACACCTATTAGGTTATATTTATTGTAGTTGAAAATGAAAATTAAGTAAGAGGAAAATAAATGTGTAATTTATAAAAATCATGGAAGTAAATCAATTTAGAAGTTAAATTATAAGAACATTGGACAATTATAATGTATTATATGATGCAAAACGACGTAGTATTGTGAGTTTGGGTATCTAAGCTTATATACCCTTAACGGTATATTCACTTTTCTCATTTATATATATATATATATATATATATATATATATATATATATATATATATATATATATATATATATATATATATATATATATATATATATATATATATATATATATATATATATATCAAAGACACACGTAATTAAATTCCTCTTGTATTTTTATAGGGCGTGAAATTGTTTCTTTCGGAAACCAACCGCAATGTGCTTGGCCATGCATATATATATATATATGCAACTCTTACTCTTAAAGCATGAACAATGCAACTTTACCACTTTAACACTTCTTCCGTTATCCTACCTATATATATCAAACAAACTCAATGAAGGTAACACATCGTATAATTAGCCCTCTCATATATAACACAAAACAATTCGAACCATGGCTCCATCAATGTCACTAGTCCACTCAGCAAACACACTCAACATCCTCGATTTCGTGGTCAACAAAGGCCATGGAGTCAAAGGTTTATCAGAACTAGGACTCAAAACCCTACCTCCCCAATACATTCAACCCCCACAAGAACGGTTTGATCATACGAGCAATGAGGAAGAAAATAAAGACTCCATCCCGGTTATTGATATGTCAAACTGGGATGACCCGAATGTAGCTAAAGCGGTATGTGATGCTGCATGCAAATGGGGGTTCTTTCAGATTGTAAACCATGGAGTCCCTATTCATGTTCTTGAAGATGTCAAAGATGCAACTCATAAGTTTTATGCGTTGTCAGCAGAAGAAAAGAATAAGTATTCTAAAGAAAGATCGGTTTCAAATCATGTTCGTTTTGGTACGAGTTTTACTCCTGAAGCGGAGGAGGCTCTTGAGTGGAAGGATTATCTCAGCCTGTTTTTTGTCTCCGATGATGAGGCTGCTTCACTTTGGCCTCCTGTGTGCAGGTAAACAATGTGTTGTAGTTGTTCTCGAGAAGAATTGCATATGGACCGGGTCATAAATTGACCCGTTTTTCGGTGGAAAAAAAACAGTCATTTATGACAATACGTTCGTCTAGTCTTGTCTTTCTATTTCATTTTCTTCGTCAACAGTCTTTCATTTCATCCACCAACTCTAAAAATCTAAAAAACTAAGTATTATTTTTTTTTTTTAATTCCAACCATACAATAAAAAAATATTTGATTTTTCATTCCTATCAACCATTAAAAAACCACCATCTATGTGGGATAGCTTCACATTGAAAGACCAAAATACATGACAACTAAAAACATAATCGATATGTCACACACATGCATTAGAAAACTTTAAATTTTTGTCTCTTATAATAGGAATCAAGCATTGGAATACATGAAGAGTTCCGAATTCATGGTCAAGAAGCTACTTGAGATACTAATGAAAGGACTAAACGTAAAAGAGATCGATGAATCCAAAGAAGCGATTTTAATGGGTTCAAAGCGAATTAACCTCAACTACTACCCAACATGCCCTACCCCGGAGCTCACAATCGGTGTGGGTCGTCATTCAGACGTATCCACATTGACTGTACTCCTTCAAGACGATATCGGAGGGCTTTACGTACGAAACACCGAGACTTCAAAATGGGTTCATGTCCCTCCCGTTTCTGGATCTTTGGTGATCAATGTTGGAGATGCACTTCAAATCATGAGCAACGGGAAGTATAAAAGCGTTGAGCATCGTGTCATTGCTAATGGAACCAATAACAGGATTTCAGTCCCGATATTTGTGAACCCAAAGCCTAGTGATGTGATCGGACCATTGCCTGAAGTGGTTGGGAATGGAGAGAAAGTGCTTTATAAGCATGTTTTGTACTCGGATTATGTCAAGCATTTCTTCAGAAAAGCACACGATGGGAAGGCCACGGTTGAGTTCGCAATGATATAAGGTTAACGAAGTGTTTTTGTGTAAAATAAAAGCTTTTAATTTGCGGAGAAGAAAGAATAAAAGAGCTTCATAAGCAATGTATGAAGAATTAAGCTTGTATAAGCCCTTGACGTATGGTAGATGTTATTCTAGGTGTTGTCTTTTGCCTTTTGAGTTTATCTTTTATTTTTATACTAAATTACATATATCATCATTTTGCTTAGTGAACAGTTGTGGATGGAAGCCAATTGTTTAATTGTACTTTTGCATTGGTCATACATAAATCAGTGTCTTTGGTTTGCTGGTCTTTAGAGTAATCCTCAACCTAAAATGTATAAAAATAATGATTTTGCGCTTGTCTTCTTAATAAGGCTAAATTCACACGCAATTTAACCACGTCATAAATAAAAAAAATAAAAAATAAAAATAATAAAAAAAAAAAAAGTCAAAATAAAGAGATAATTCCCATGCTGCTAGATCCGATCCGAATCCAAAGAAAAGAAAAATGCATAGCAAGCATCAAGACGTAAAAGAATATTCTCGCATGGTCTAATAGATCATTGAACAGATGTCCAGATCCCGCTCTTGAATTTCACAACAAATCTGAAACGGGAGATCGACGATGATCAAGACAACAATGAATGCATTTAACATAATCTTGATTTGATACTTATCCATCAATAAACAAAAATTTGATTTTGATTTATTTGAAACAATTGGGTTTGGAATTAGTTTTATTTAATTTCAGATTTAATATATGATCCGGTCAAATTGTGTTTGAATTTTGGGTTTGTTGAAGAGGATAATGAGGGATTAAAGAAAATTGAAAAAGACAATGGTAAAATGGTTTTTTTTTTTTTTTTTTTTTTTTTTTTTTTTTTTTTTTTTTTATAACCGTTGAACCATTACTTTTAGACAAAATTACAAGAATGGTTGGTATGTCGAAAATTGTTACTTTGGGCCAAACATGTTTGGACTAGCACCAATGGTCCAAACGTTTTCATTTTGTTGCGAGTTTGGTCCAATTTGTTTTAATTTTTTCTAAAATGATGATTTTGCCTTTGTATTTACTTTTTTTAATTTTTTTATTATAGAAATAAAAAAGAAAAGAAAAAAGAATTACCCTCTCTCTCACTCACTCACTCACTCACACACACACACACACACACACACACACACACACACACACACACACTCTCTCTATTGTTTCTTGATTACCACCGGCCAAAGAAGAAGACATCGACGACTGTTGCCGACCTAAGCTGCCCCTCCGTCTCCTTCTGGTCAGGTAGCACCACCCAAACACCCGCTTCGATCGTTGCTGCCCTCCCTTTGAACCACGACAGCCGGCAACGAGAGAAAGGAGATTGAGATCCGAAGTAAGGGATGGCTAGGGTTTTCAGATGGGCCGTCCTCTACCTCCTTTGTTCCGACGACGACTTCAACTCTGCAAATCATACATGGAAGAACCCGATAACAAACCCGACTCAGTCTGGTCCTCTTTCTAAGTCAGTTCTTAACCGGTCTCCCCCTTTCTCAGATCTACATACACTCCAGATATGACTCGACCAAGGAGATGAAGGTGAAGGCGAAGAATCCCTTTCTCTTTACGGAGGTTTGCTGATGGTGACGGCGACTTCCTCACCCTAGATTTTCAGCTTTGTTGTGGCGTTTGTGTGTGTGTGTGTTTAATATCGTTGGTCTATTTCGAGTTTGTGGGTGTGTCAAATCGACCCCAGATGTCTCAGGTTTGTAGCAATGCCAGATCTGGAATCTATGGATCTGTCGTCCCCCCTAGCTTTTTAGATTTGTTGTGGTGATGGTTTTTGCCAAAATATCGATGTTGGTGGTGGTGTTGAACTAGTGGCGATGGTTGACGATGGTTGTCGGAAAATCTGGCTGGTGTTGGTGGTTACCGAAAAATACGACTGCTGTTGGTGGTTGCCAAAAAATCCCCTGCTCTTTGAACTCATGTGATGGAGGTGGTAGAAGGGGAAGAGGTTAGAGAGAGAGAGAGAGAGAGAGAGAGAGAGAGAGAGAGAGAGAGAGAGAGAGAGAGAGAGAGAGAGAGAGAGAGAGAGAGCATTTTTTTTTGTTCTTTTCTTTTTTGATATTTATAACAAAAAAAAATTGAAAAAACAAAATATAGAGGGCAAAATTGTCAATTAAAACCAAAATGGACCAAACTCGCAGCAAAATGAAACTTTTTGAACCATTAGTGCTAGTCAAAACATGTTTGGCCAAAGTAGCAATTTTCAACATACCACAAAGACCATTTTTGCAATTTTATCTTACTTTTAATTAGTGCTAATGAACTAACTGTAATGTAACGTTTATAATAGTTGGACGAAAAGTACATTTAAATTTATTTTATTATATTTAGTTCCTTTAGTTAAACAATCACGAAAAAATGATAGTGTGTGTTAATCTACACTCTACACTCGTGACCATTGTTTATGTTAGTTTAAATTTTAATGTACATTGGTTCTTTAACGTTTGTTTATATTTATTTAAACAAGAAAAACAACATAACTTTTTTTTTTAAATTTTAATATTGTTCTATGCAATAATTATTACTTATTTAATTTATTAAAATCTTATTGTGGTATGGTGTATATTGTATGTTTGACTTCTTTTTTTCACTTGGTAAGTGCTTATGATATTTTTTGTTACAATTTTCATCCATATATTACTTTTATCTATTTATTTCCCAATATATGTAATGTTTATAATTTTAAAAAATAAGATGACCCACCCCACACACCCCCACTCCTCCACGACCTCTGAAATTCTCTTCCTTCCTTCGATTCAAGCCGCCCAACCGCCCTTGATTAAGCTCCGACCACCATCTTTGATGTCATTCTTCAAAAATTGATGGGATACAAATTTAAATTGACGGTTTCTAAGATCCAAATTTATAGTATACAAAATCTAAAAGTGATGGTTTCTAAAATCCAAATTAATCGTAAAAATGAATTGGATTGCACAAATATCTATTTTCTTACATCAAATTCAAAAGCATAAACATCCAACCTAGCTTCAAAAAATAATAAAACCCCAACATACATTAGATCAAACCCATAAGCAAAATCTTCCCAAAATCTGGATTTATGGTTGTTCCAACAAGTGAGATATTTCAAGAAAGGGAAAATGACTCTTGACGGTAATTAACTTTTGCGTTTGTACTCATTTGGTCCCTTTTTTGTATTCAATATACCATCGAACTTGATGTTTGTGTTCACCATAACCCTTTTGACCGGCTTTTGACCTATGATAGTCAGTCAAAGGGTTATGGTGAACACAAACAACAAGTTCGACGGTATATTGAGTACAAAAAAAAAAAGGAAAGGGACCAAATGAGAATAAACTCAACAGTTGGTTACCTTCCTGAGTCATTTTCCCTTTACTCATTTACAGCAAATCCCACATCATCTCCTACTGATATTAATGATTTTATGATATTCATTCTTGCTTCTCTTCAAAACATAACCCACGAAATAAGACTATTCATACATGTACAACTTTGTAATGCACTTGAATATTTATTAGGGGAATCTTGACTAAACAGACGCATTTCATGACTACATTTACATTTCCAATCGAATGATTTATCGTATCATGGATTCTAGACAAGTCTACAAACGAGTGGAATCACAAGTGTTGTGATTGTTGAGTTTACTTAGCTTTAAGATCGAATTCATGGGATGAAATACAACATCAATATGTATAATATCATGCTGCTTTTGCAGACATCACCATATATACCTTGAGGTAAACATTTATGTTGATAAATATACCTCTCATACACAATCATATCCTTTTGGAGAGAGGTGTTGACAGCTAACTACAGTAAGCATAACATATACCATGTTTTAACAAAGTTACCCCTCTGAAACGCTCTTTATATACGTTATAGCCAAAGAAGGTTGCAGTCTTTGATAATTTTGCAACTTTAATTTCATTTAACTTTTCGGGGAAAATGACTTAGGAGGGTAACCAACTATTGAGTTTGTTCTCATTTGGTCCCTTTCCTTTTTTTTGTACTCAATATACCATCGAACTTGTTGTTTATTTTCACCATAACCCTTTGACCGGCTATCACAGGTCAAAAGCCGATCAAAAGGGTTATGATGAACACAAACAACAAGTTCAATGGTATATTAAATACAAAAAAAGGAAATGCACCAAATGAGTACAAACGCAAAAGTTAATTACCTTCAAGGGTTATTTTCCCTTCAAGAGTTATTTTCCCTTCAAGAAATTTGGTCCAAGTTCATGAAGAAAAGCACTAATAGTCCGGTAGAGACTTTGAGAGAAGGAATGATTTCGATAGTAAGATTAATCTTTATAACATTGTTTTGTAATAGGTTAATAATAAACAAATAATAAGTGCATTAAAAAAGAATTAGATAAAGGTAATATAACTATATTATGTTTGATAGGATAAAAAAAAAATGTAACAAGAAATGCCTTAATAGACGGTCCGAGTGAAAAAAAAAATTAACAAAATGCCCAATTGACCCTAAACCACTAAGAGGATTTGAGTAATTTACTCTTATTACTTGCTTTCTTTGTTTTTTTTTATAGCAAACCGGTGATAGTTATACATGTTGTCTTCATTAGGTTTCAGGAACGGTGACGTGTGATTCTTTTTTTTTTTTACATGTATTCATTTAAATACAGCTCTTCACGACTTTTTTTGTTCATTTGTATTCTTTTATGTCCATGTTATATGTATGTTTATGCTCATGCGTTTATGTTCATTCACATTCGTTTAGCATCTTAATAAACATAAACAAACGTGAACAAAATAACTTTCTAATGAATGAACACGGACAAGAAAATTTGTTTGTTCCTTTATTCAGTTAAACTACAAGGAACGAACAAGAACAATCTCTTATTCGTATTCATACTGTTCGTTTATAACACTACACTTATTTAAGAATCGTCAATGCAAAAGTACAAACTTATTGAACTGAATCCATAACTTTTCACTAAGCACAAGGACCATTATTGTAATTCTGGATTTCACATTTCACAACATGATTATATTCTACTCCGAGTGCGAAGCTCCTCCTTCAACTGATCCCTTAAAACTCTCCTTAGTAACTTATTAGATGCAGTCCGAGGAAACTCCGGAACAATCTTAACAAAACTCACCTGTTCATTAATTAAAAAAAATCATAAACACATAGTTAACTCTTTTGATAACCTTAAGAAAAACAAGAGTGGATTAGAGGAAACCTTAAACAAGGGATTAAGGTTTCTTTGGATAGCCTTTGAGAATATCATCTTTAGATTCTCGGGTTCAGCAGTGAACCCTTTTTTTAGTACCACAAATACAGCCAAAAGTTCTGGACCTCCAATTGCGGGTGAAGCACTGACTGCAGCCGTTTCCATGATGCTGACATCAGCATTGTCACAAACACGCTCGATTTCAATTGAACTTGTCTGCATACACAAAACCCATATTCATTTTCTTTTAATATAAAAAATAAAAATTTATTATGAACTACAATACCTTTATGCCACCAAGATTCATGGTATCATCAGCCCTCCCTTGTACAACAAAATAACCTCCAATTGTTCTCTTGATTATGTCTCCATGTCTCCTCAGTTTCTATATAAAACAAAAAATCACATTATGTTATAACTTTTTATAATTTTTTTTTTTTTTTTAATTTATAAAGTTGTGATACCATTCCATTGTAAATTGGCATTCCTTTGAAGTAAATCTCTTCATTATCTGCATTAAGTAGTCTATCTGTTGCTCCCATATATAGAGAAAACAACCCAACTTCACCAACACATGCTTCATCATCTGCCTGCCATATACATATAACACCACAATCAATTAAATAAAGAAAAAAAAAACATGATAAATAAAAAATATGTTGAATTGATAAATGATGTTGGTCCTTCCTTCTACTTTATACATAAAGGCCTTTTTTTTTTTGTATTTAAGTAAAAGAGAAACATGGGTTATATATATAAGTGTATTAAGTGAAAAAGAAAGATTTTACATAGGGAACTCCATGTTCATCAAGAATGAGAAAGCCAGTTGTCATTGAAGCAGAGCTAAAAGCTCCAAAAGCTTGTGGCTGAAGAAGATTGCCTTGAATGTAAGAAGAAGCAAGCTCAGTGCCTCCACAACATTCAATGATAGGTTTGTAATAAGCCCTTGAAGAAAGCCAAAGATCATCGTCAACATTCGAGGCTTCACCTGTAGATGCAAATAACCTGTTTGGATATTATGTTGCAAAAACATCGTTAATGATAATTTTTTTATTTAATTTTAAATGAGGATTAGTTAATTAAATTACTTGATCTTTGTCCAATCTAAACCTTCCATACATCTTGTACTTTTCCATGTCTTCACTATGCTTGGAACTGTGCCCAAAGTTGTCACTCCTGCATCCTGAAAGATTTTTTAAACCATGTTAAGTAATATATTGAAAATTTCAAAAGATTTTATGTTTTTTTTTTCAATCTTTTTGTAAAAGGTTATTCTTCCAGCAACCCCACCCCAAACTTCACAGTTTTCAATTTTATTTTGTTAGCTTGTTTTTATATTTAAAAGGAAGGGATAATCTCAAAAAAGACATTGTATTTTGTGTTTTTTCCGTATTAAACCTCAAAATTATTTTTTGCCTGAAAAAAACCTTGTATTTTTTCATTTTTTCCGGTCTGGACCTTTTAGTCATTTTTCCCATAAAAATTTGTAAAATGTGAGGGTTTTTTCGAGAAAAAACGAAAAAAGTAGAGGGTTTGTTTGGAAGCATTTAGTAGGCTGAGGGTTTTTTTAGGAAAAAATACAAAGTTGAGGGATTTTTGGAAAATAAAGAAAAAATACAAGGTCTTTTTCAAGCAAAAAATAAATTTGAGGTTTAATACGGAAAAAACACAAAATACAAGGTCTTTTTTGAGATTAACCCTAAAAGGAATAGTTTAATTTCTTCTATACTTTAAATAATCTTTTATTGTCTTAAATACAATAAAAAAATTTATTATAGATAATGATTTCCAATCAAATGTTGGGTTGTGTTGCTAATAGCCACAAAAAACTCAATTCATATTAAAATTGAAACTCTCACACTTGAATATTTCTGCAAGTATAGCATCCTAGAACCAACTATGCCACACCCTAGGGGCAATTTGGTCAATCTTTAAAACTTAGAAAGAAAGTTTGAAGAAGTAACCTGAATAAATTTTCCAAAACCATGGCCAAGTGGGGAGCCATGATAAAGAGCGAGTGTAGCGCCACATAGGAAAGATGAATAGAGTAAAATGGGCCCCATCACCCATCCCAAATTTGTGGGCCAACAAAAGACATCTCCAGGCTGAATGTTCATGTGGGCCCACGAATCACCAGCACATCGAATTGGAGCAATTTGAGTCCATGGTATAGCTTTTGGATCTCCTACAAAAGAAAACTTATAAGTTAATTAATAAAGAAAAAAAAAGTATACTTTTAGAGGCTTAAGAGATTGTAGATAATGTCTTTCAACCTGTTGTTCCTGAAGAGAAGAGTATATTTGTCATTGTGTCTATTGACTGATAGACTGGAGGGCAATAATCTGGGCTGAAATTTAATAAATTGAAAATCATTAAATCCATATTTTCCGTTTTTCTTCACATAAAATGTTACTTGCATATATACAAAGCAATGGTGTAGAAACAAGGTTATTGTAATTTGTACCTTGGAAGGTGTCTTGAAATTGAAAGAAAATCCTGCCATGAAATATCTTGTTTTCTTAGTTGAATGTCAAGATTCTCTCCAATTGCAGGAATCACAATCACTCTACATTCAGTGGCTTCAACAACACGGCTGTAAAAAAGAAAGAAATCATGATAACAGTTGGTTTCAGAGTGGTATACTTTGTAGAAAAAGTCAAGGGTTTGACTTTTGAATCTCAATAGTTGCAGTGTGAATGTGTGATCCTATTTGTAGTTATTACCTGTACAAGGGAAATCTTCGACCACCTCTAACAATGTAATCCTGAGTAAAGATAGCCTTTGATTTAGACACGCGTAATCTTGTTGCAATTTCCTTTGATGCAAAGCTATCAGCTATGGATACAACCACAAATCCAGAGTAGATGATTGCCAAGTATAAAACAACTGCAGTTACTGTCATTGGCATGTCAATTGCAATCGGATCCCCAATTGAAAACAACCCCTTTAATGAATTTGCAACCAACCTATACAAAAAAATTAGTTACAGAGATACAAGATTCATAAAGAATTATAAAATTAATGGCGAATTGTATATGGAAATCATACATTACTTGGTGTCGCAGTTCGTTCAGTGTCATCTTGTTTACGTCAAAATTGTCAAATCGTTCATCCCTCCATATGATTGCAACCCTTTCGTTCTCGTCGTCTTGTTTGGTAGTTGATTTTAAGCAACACTCGGCGATGTTCAAAACTGAATTAGGAAACCATGAGCCGCTATGTTTTGATTTGTTGGAGGTATCCAATATACACTTTGGAGGTTGATGAAATCGTATTGAAAGTTTTTCCAAAACAATCGACCAGTATGCCTGAAACCAAAACATCACCAAGTTTATTGATTATTAGATATGTTAATTAAAAAGAGGCCTTGAGGAGATACGAATGTAAGAACAAGAACTTGCCTCGGGATGTTGAACGGAGAATTTCTGAAATTGTTTAAAGCTTGAGATAGGATCCTTGTAAGCTGCTCCTAGAAGCTTTGAGCCATGAGTTTCCATAAGTCGCCCCAAGTTCGTCCGTTTAGCATCAACACTAATTTACAAACAGAAACGCAAATTCATTACACTAATCGATTAATTTTGGAAGAATAAGAACAAAGTAATATAAGTTCAAATGATGATAGTTCAGTTGATCACTTCATAATTAGCTAAACACTAGTTATGATTCGGATTTTATAATTGTAGTATAAGAACACCAGAAGAAAATCCCTAAAACAGAAGCAACATTATAACTTACTCGGAAGGGAACCAATACAGAGGAGGGCCGTGGATGGAGGCATCGTAATCAGCATAAACGGCGTTGTAGATGAGACGATGCAGAGAATGTGGGAAAGATGGTTTGAGCAACCTTCGAGAAGTAATGTCGCGCCATAACTGAACTGGGCTGGAGCTAGTGGTGCGATCAATGGCTTCTTTGAGCTCGATTTGCAGCGATTTCGCATCATGTACTGATAATCCAGTGTTCAGCAGTTCTTGGAGCCCCAATTCGTGGATACGTTTAGCTTTATCCATCTGAATTTCCATTTTCTATGATGTCCAAACACGAAGAGCTTAAAATAAGGAAGTAGGGGTAGGTGATTCATGATGAGTAGCGTGTGTAGGTGAAAAACGAAGCAATTAATTAATGGCGCTCAGTACTTCTCATACATTCAATCATGTGATGGTTACTATTTTCACCGAACAATAACAAACAACATTTTTGGAACGCCATGTTCTATCGGGGTATTGCTTTTTTTAGAAAATTACAGATCTAATATAATATTTTAATGATTTTTTAACAAATAGCCAAAGAATTCTGTCTTTTCGAAAACAGTCATTGAAATCATCGTAGATAGGATAGCTAAGTTCACTTGTGATTTCGTACTGTTTGTTTAACTATGATTTCCTCTTCTTGCGATATAACTTTTTTTTTTCTATTTTTATAGATTTTTGACAAATCTTAAAAAATGATCCTGTGGTTTCCAAAAGAATCGATTTCAGTCATTAACTTTTTTAATCGTCAACATTGATCCATATGGTTTCAAAAATTTTAAAAATTTTAGTAGATGGTCCTTCCGTCAATTCTTTGTTGTTAAGTCTAAGGTGTTTGTTTTTCTGAAGCAAAAATTCATAAAGTTTGCGAACGTAACTCTCTGCAACAGAAGAAAATTGACCAAACGACTGTAGACTGTAATAAAAAGCGTGTTTGTTTTTTAACATCTGAATGCTGTAGATATTAAAAAGGTAAAATAATCTGATTTTATATAATGAAAATAGTTTTTTTATACCGAAAATTTAATAATGTATGAAATTTCAGCAAAAAATAAAGGTATTTTAACAAAAAAATAATGATATTTCAACAATAAATTATCATTATTCAATATAAAAAAACGAAAAAAAAAAAATCATTTACAAGAATAAATAAAAAAAAACGAAAAAAAAGGTGAAACAAGAATTCAACAAATTTTAACAACATAAAATCATTTACAAGAATAAATAAAAAAACGAAAAAAAAAAAAGATGAAACAAGAATTCAACAAATTTCAACAACATAAAATCAAAATCCATCAAGATTTCAAAAAAAAGAGGTTGGAAGAGGCAATACGAGTGCTGCTTCAAGCATAACACATGCACGTGCAGTGATTTTTTACTCCGAAGACTTCTAAAAAACAAACTGGTAGATGAAAATTGTTGTGTATGTGCTGCACCACACAGCAATAAGAGATTTGAAAATATTTTTTACAAAGAAACAAACAGCACCTAACTATTGCACTAATCTCTCCACACCACTAAGCATTAAACACTAATAGTATATGTATCACATGTACACACCTTAGGCAATTGAACCTAATCGTGTAATAATAGCACTCAACATCATAAGAAAGTAAAATACACAAGACCATAGCAAAATATGTAAGATCCATTAGAGCAGAAAAAAGGAACAACCAAAACCAAATCATAATACAAAAAAACTCGGATGATGAAATACAAAATACGAACCAAGGATAATGTTGGAATTCCAAATGTCGAAAACACACAAAATATTAGCACGTGATAAAATATCTTTGAAAAGTATTTATTAAAATCACGAACCAATTTAACATTTAAAATATGAATTAATCACTTTCTCACATCTCAAGATTCTTACAGTTATTTTCATATTGTTACTTCACACACATATATCCAAAAAGTGTCTAAACATTTGAAAATCTTCCAAATTTAAAAAGCATGCACTTCCTAAGCCATTTTACAATGTAATATACAAGAAAAGCCGATACTTATACATGAAATACATAATTCCTACATAATATATGAACTAAAAACACACATGACTATTTGGTTTCCTAAATGCTCAATTTTTACTTTGCAAATCGTTGAGTCCATTCTGCAGCTAAAGAATCATGTTTACTTTTGTCTACCAAGTACAAATGAGCAATTCCTGGAACTTGAGGTTTATCTGCAACAATTGAAAAACAAAATTATCAACTTTATCCAAATGTCTGATTTTAAAAGATGCTAAAAGATTGGGAATTTTAGGATTAAAACTATAACAAAAGGAATGAAATACATACAAGGGTTAGGGTTGGTGAAGATTGATCTCAAAGCAAGTAGCACCTTTGAAATTGTTAAAGCAGGACTCCAACTATTTTCTTCCAATATATCCAAGCTAACATTGCCTGTTGAATCTACGTTGCAATGATATATTCGTGTTTTGAAAACAACCTGCACCCTAATATAACAAATCAATAAAGTGCCAAAAAAAGATTAAAAAAGAATGATATTGGGATTTTTGATAGGTTATATGCAAGTAGATTGGCATTTATAACAGAATCTTTTGTATGAAAGTTCCTACGTCAAGAAAGTATATTCAGCATAGATATGGACATACCTTTGGAGGCTTAAAAGGATAATTAGCAGGAAATGTTATGTCAAGGAAGTATATTCCTCCATCATAAGGTGTTCCTACAAGAAATTAAACAAAAACATCAAATAAACAAAATCAAGATAAAGATCTGATACATAGTTAGTGTTGTGTAATCTTTTTATAGAAATGGTTTTAAATACTCAAAATATAAGCATCTATGAATTAACTAATTTGAATGTACTTATATAAATTTATAGGAGCAAATTTATAAACAAGTAAACACAAGTTACTGGAATGATTGTGCTAATTCTTTTCCTAGCGAAGGTCAATGAACATGTGAAGTTCTTCTCTTAGGCATTTGATCGAACACCTTTGATCTTTCCCTCATCACATGCTAAATCAGTTGCAGGTTTCTCTAAGGATTTAGACCATGACTGAACACAATTATAGGGTTCATAACTCCCTTATTACCGGGTTAAAATCAAATGAAGCAAAAGCTAATAAACATACGAATTTCTTCTCTAAAGCGTTTGATCGAACATCTTTTCCTAATTCCACACAAAATCGTTGGTAGGTTTCTTTAAGGCTTTAGAAATTAGGTAAACACCATTACAGAGTTCATAAATCCCTTATTCATAAGGATGCATCTACCGTAGAAGCTATTAACTGAGTTCAATCAAATCAATTGAACGCCCGAATCAAGAAATTAGAACAAAAAGGTAAGAGATTTAACAAAAACAGTCAAACACACAGTAAAAGTTGAGTTGAGGAGGGTTGACCTTGGGGACCGAAGAGAGTAGCGACCCAGTGATAGAGGTTATCGCCTTTGGGGCCAGCGGAACAATCGGCAGGTGGGTCCGTGTTGAGTTCTGCCATTTCCTTCTGTATTCTCTTCCCCGACGATGTTAAAGATGTCCGTGATGGCCATGATCGTCCACCAGTCAAGCTCCCACTGTTCATCATCCACCTCCCTTCTTTACCAACACAGATACCCAAGTATCAAACTTGTTTGACCGCGTCTTCTACAACTCCAATTTTATACATTTTAGTTCTAGTAAATTTTTGTCACACAAATGTTTGGTAGGAAAATTATGATAACTTTAATAAAGTTATAGCCCTGCCTAGGGGTGCAAACGAGTCGAGTCGAGCCTGAACCTGAGCCTGACCAGGCTCGGTTCGGGCTCGTTTAAGTTATGTGAGGCTCGAGCTCGAGCTCGGCTGGATTCGAGCTTTCTTCACTGAGTTCGGCTCGAGCTCGTAAAGAATTATACAAGTTTGGTTCGGGCTCGAGCTCGACTCGTTTGTTTTTTTATCTGACGTGCCTAAATAAGCTTAAGTCCGACTCGAGCTCGTTAAGAAGCTCGTTTATTAATACCTTAAATCCATAATTCTCCTAATATGTTTTTATTTTAATATATATAAATAATAATAATAAATTATATTATATAAAGCTCGTTTAGGCTCGTTTAGGCTGATTAGGACATAGGCTCGAGCTCGTTTAATAAACGAGCTTAATATTAAGCTCGAGCTTGGCTCGGGCTCGTTTAAGATCGATTTCGAGTCGAGCTTTTAACGATCCAATCCCGAGTAGCTCGCGAGTAGCTTGGCTCGTTTGCACCCCTAGCCCTACCCAAGCTACGTTGTTGTTTATACAATACTTACTGATGTTTAACATTTAAATATCTGAAACTTAGTTTACTAGTACATAAAATTCTAAACTTTGACTTGGAACTTTAGCTCCACATAGGTGTCTAACATGTTTTTGCGCCAAAGGTAATGTGTTAGGAAACAACCCGAAGTTCCGACCGAAATGGAATTCGGGATTGTATTGTGGGGTTTATTTGTTGAAGGCATAAGCCAAGATAGATTTATGCATAAACAAACGAAGAACCCTAAAGAAAACACTTACATGGAGAAAATGATAACTTTAATGATGTTGAAGATGACATCTCATATTATATGATTCTTTCACTTCCCTGTGATGTTGTCTTAGTGATCAATTCTTATGGATGAAATCACCTACATGTGATGATGGTTTTTGTAGATTCGGTTTAGAGACTATGAACAGAAGAATTGTCTCTTTAAAACATGTCTCTTTATATATGTTGTTAGTTTATCATTTACCCAACATATAATCTCATTACCTTAAAGCCATACTAACGAGTTATTTTCCAACATTAATTCGTTGTCAAATGCAGATGATTCATTTTTATGAAAATTCTTCTAATTCCATGATAAATCTTATCATTCCTATGGATAGACAGAAGGAATTCATTTGCATTTTGTAACATCCCGAAATTTCAGAAGTTCAATGAAGGGCAAAAGTGTAATTTCGAAGAGGGGACTCAACGAGTAGGTACGCTTACTCGCCGAGTCGGAGCGGGTTTGGGTCGCGAATTAAGTAATCAACCCGTCGAGTCAAAAGCTTGGACTCGACGAGTTGGTGCTGAAGAGAGAAAACCCTAATCCCGGGGGTTGTGCCCTATATAAAGCACTTTATGTCCTCCCCTCAGCCTCCTTATTGCCTTGAGAGTCAGAAATTGTGTGAGCTTCCATTGTTAAAGAGAATTGAGCTTTGGAGGAGGAATTTTGGGAAGGGGGCTTGAAGACCAAGAGGCTAGCATCAAGGGATTGGTGTAGATCCATAATCTACTTCAGCTGGAGCATATATTGGAGGTAATAATATGTTGCTTGGGCTCTTTTGCATCTAGATCTTTTGTCATTTGAGATTTGGGGCATTTTTGGTATAATGGAAGATCTATTTCGAGTTAGAGGCGTAGATTTGAGGTTACTACTTCAGATCTAGGCTTGTGATGGTCCTAAATGTCATAAAGTTTTTGTTTAAGAGTTATTGGTGAAGTCCCTTAGTCCTTAAACCTAGCCATAGTGTGTTTTGGGCCTATATCTCCTTGGTTTCACGTAAAGTTTGCACATTTAGGTGAGGGATAGACTGTAGAAGAGTGGATCTATGGATTAGAGCCCCTACATGGCTCAAAAAGCCTCTGAATGGATTGAGAACTGGAGAGACTTGGCGAGTCGCATGGGTGTACTCTGCGAGTTGTATGAACATGTGCATGGACTCGGCGAGTTGGAAGAACAACTCGGCGAGTTTGTTAAAGATTGCCTTGGACTCGGTGAGTCAGGTCGCAGAACCCCAACCTCTTTTGATTAAAGCCTTGGATTAAGTAAGTCGATTGGCGACTCAGTGAGTTGGACAGGATGGGACTCAAAGATCGTTGGACTCGGCGAGTCTTGGGGCGACTCGGCGAGTTAAGTTGAGCTATGAGAGTTTTCTAGGTATGGGAACTCAGCGAGTCGATGGGTTGACTTGGCGAGTAGAGTCAACCAGGAAGGTTGACTTTGACTAAGGACTTTGACTTTGACCAAGAGTTGACCAGTTGACTTCCAAGGGTACGTTGGTAATATTGGTATTTATGGAATTGGTTCTTTGGTAGTGTTATGTGGTGAAGATCGTGTTGGTGGTTGGAGCAGCTTGGTCTTATCTTTTCAGTCGGCAATTGCAGGTGAGTTATCCTCATTATATCAATAGGGTCTAAGGCACCAAGGCCGACCCTTTTAGTTGTTATCTTGGTTACAATATGCTACATGTGGTTATGATCTGTTAGATTGGTATCAGAATAGACGGTATGTCGTTATGCTAGTATGATCCGTTAGGATTGGTATGTTAGTGACCTTGTTAGGTCGATGCTTTAGTCATGAGAGATTGCTATGATCGATGATCTGTGAGATAGCTATATCTGATATCTGTACTTGTACTGTTGATGTGCTTATTGATCTGTTGGATCGGTGTTCTGGTAATTAGGACAGTATTATGTTAGTGACCTGGTTTAGGTCGTATCCTGGTATATAGGATGATGTTATGTTAGTGACCTGGTTTAGGTCGGTATCCTGGTATATAGGATGATGCTATGTTAGTGACTGGTTAGGTCGGTATCTTGGTTAGGATGATACTATGCTTTATGATCTGCTAGATCATTTTGTTTGCCTATGGACTGTTATGTGATTACCTGTTATATGTACACATGGTTATTTGCTTGATGTTTGGGTTGAGGCGGTCCTGCTTTGTGCTGAAGACCAACATACCCTACAAGTGGTCCGGATAGATTGTAGGCCCGTACGGTGGTCCAGTCATAACAAAGGCTCAGATAGATCCAGATAGACTGAAGGCCCAGTGCGGGCGGTCCAGTTATACTGCAGACTCAGAGAGTGGACCAGGTGGACTGAAGGCCTGTTGAGAGCGAACCAGTCACACTGCAGACTTGAGAGACATGGTTGTTCTGTATTGTGATATGATACGATATGATTATGGTTGTATGTGGTTGGTATTTTGAGGGTAACTCACTAAGCTTTCGGGCTTACAGTTCAGTGTTTTGTTTCAGGTACTTCAGTAGATCGTGGCAAGGTGAAGGCGTGATCGTACCGCTCCTCATGTTTTATGATTTATGTGATATGGTTCAGGGGAATACTCTGATGTTTAAACTATTTTGAAAACAAGATGTATGAACTTAATGGTTTTTGAATGAAGTAAAATGTTTTAAATTGGCTCAAATTTTATAGGTGTTACACATTTGTTCTGGTATAGTGGTATTTATTAGACTAAAGTAATGTACATATATGGTCCTTGTTTTCATTATTTATCAGAGTTAAGTAAAAGAAATGGTATTTGTGGTATATTAAAGGTTTTGAAAAAACGTAAAAGTTTATGAATTTAGTCGAATTGTTCCACTTATTATATAAACATGTCTAACTTTTCATTTCGTTGAAAGCTTCATCCCCAACTTTAACGGACATCAAAATGACTCGTTAAGTGCCATCATGACTTCACGTGCATTTCACATGAATGTAAAATTGACAAATGCTACATCTATTTGTTGGGTTTTATTCAAAATTTTGGTTTCAAAAACACGACAAAATAGGCAAAGGAAGCAAAACAAATTTGAATAACATAAAACTATTTTATACCAACCAATGATCATTCTGCGTGAACATGAAAGATTGATCACAACCATAGGAGGTTGAAGAAATAACAACACTTAAAGACGTTGAATCCTCTTGGTAGGTTAGAAGCTGATGGAGATGGCAAGAACACAAAAGAAAGTTCATCTAAAGGTATCCACCAACAAGTAATTAAGACATTGGATGTAAGTTTCATAACTTGCAATATGGAAGCTCTTAAGCCATTAAGCACATAACCTATTTTATATTAAACGAGAGTGTAAGTATCATGCTCCTTTTCTCTATTCCAAGGTTGTAAAAATCGTTTGACAGTAGCTCGACGGTGGACTGGTGTTAAGGGATTAATCGGTCTTGGCGGGGATTAATCGAGGATTAATCGGGGACCATAAATTATTAATAAAATATTAAAATTAATTAAATATAAATAGATCTTAAGAAAAACAAGTGCTTCAAAATTAGAAAATAAGAAAAATTGTAATTTGGAAATTTAGAAATACGAAAATATGAACATTTTGGTATAATATTTGAAATTTTGAAAATTTGAAAATTTGAAAATTTTGGAGTAAAAAAAAAAAAGAAGGTTTTTTGAATTTTTGAATTTTTTTTGACTTTTGTTGACCGATTAATCCCGCCAAATCCGATTAATCCTAAATTTCCGATTAATGCCCTAATCCTCGACGATTGGAGAATGCCAAACGATTAATCCACGATTAATCCTGATTTCTGCAACCATGCTCTATTCTAACACTTAGAGAGAAAGAGGAAAAGGATAGGGAAAGTGACCATTTCACTAAAAAGAAAGGAAGGGGCTTGAAAACCTTCCGTAAAGATGTACATATTTTATAACAATCTATGCTTCTAAAGCATGTCATGCTTAATAAAATAAACAAGAAGGACAAATTCTTGTTCCCCATGAAGCCTCGTCTCACCTTTTGCAAGAAAGAAGAAGAAAGAAAAAAATGTTTAACACTCTTTTGCTATTAACACATGTTATGTACATATTTTTATACCAAAACCCTTTAAGTCCAAAAAGATGTATATGACATTATAAATAATATCTTATGATATTATTTTGATACTAACTCTGAAAATTATTATTTTCATAAAATATTAATTTTCAATTAATTACAAGAATTATTAATACTTATCAAGAATCATATTCTTATAAATATTCATTATGTGCTTACTTGTTATTGGTGTGACCCTATATGTGATGGGTTTTGGTCATAAGAACATCCTATGTGCTCATACAAACCCTAATGCTTGGATCTAGGTTTCTCTATTGTACATGCAATTCATCCAAGACTATAAACCCTAGATCTAGAATATGATAATCAATATAACATATGAATTAGGGTTTAGATCATACCTTGATTGTTATGTAGTAATAACAATCTCAATTCCTCCTTGTATTGACTTTAGAAAGCTTAGAGTCACAAATGTCACTCCTCTAATAGTTCACAAACACCAAGAGCAAGAGGATGAAGATGAGAAGAGAAGGAGGCTCTCAAAAACGTGTGGAAACCCTAGAGAACAAGTTCACTACGTTTTTGGAGCATAAGGGTTCTATATATAGTGAGGCTATTAGGGTTATCTAACAAGGAAACCCTAATTTGGATGCTTAAGCCCTAAGCAACCCATGGACTCCTTTCCTTAAAGGCCTTGGACGATTTCTAATGGGTTTCCCCATAGAATTCGTCCAACCTTATAATATAAGGCAATCCATGGCCCAATTGCAATTATCTTATAATTACAATTCCAGTCCCTTAAGTTTAATTAATCTCTTTTAGTCACAAAGTTAATTCTTATTAATTCTTGACTAATATTAATTAAACAATATGATTTCTCCTTCAATATATTATTCTCATAATATATTAATAAATCATATTTAATCCTTTCTCTCCATAATTCATCCTATCAAGTTGCTTTGGTGAAGGCAACCCAAAAGGACCATGCACCATCGGGTCAAGTACATACCAAAATAGTTATGGACTTAGACACTAATCCAACAGTCTCCCACTTGGATAAGTCTAACAACTATTCTGCGTATGACTTCAGATCCTGATCTGCAATCGTAGCTTTCTAAAGCCGCTGTTAACTCTGATCCTATCAGATATGCGTGTCCTTTAGATAAGGGACCATATATTCCTCCATTCTAGATATCGTATAAGACATGATTTCTAATCATTCTCTCTGTACTATTTCTCGACTTTCGATTTATGACAACTGACTAATTGAACAAACCAAATTAGCCCTAGCCCGGCCGAGCATTTACGTTTGTCATCACTAAATCATCGAGGGGCCCAAAGATATCGCTTTTATCCTACTTTGGATAAAAGGAACGGATAAACTTTGATTCAATGCTCGCTTGCACTCACTCACCGAATCACGCACAACAATATGTTTTATAACACCAAGTTACTGGTGCGTTTACATATTATCAATGTGCAACCGATTTGCAAGATACAACTCACACATCTCGGTTTCAAGAATATAAGATGTTATCGTCTCACCAATCACTCGTGATACAATTCATGGAGTGATCCAAGTGAATGTGGGTTTAATCCAATGCTCAAATCATATTCATAAGCACTCATGAACGTTGCAGCAAACATTTGCTTATGTCTAATACTCTTCAGACAATCCACACACCAATTCACGATAGTCTTCTTTCATATCTACTTCCAACATATGAACGACTGTGGCCCGTTTGAATAATTTGACTGTTCTTAACCAATTAAATTATTCAGGAAGTCAAAACATGCAAAGTGAAACACAAGAATAATACTAATCCCATATGGCCTCAAACCTTTGAGTATAAATAAAACACCTTTTTATTTATCACCATATCGATTACTCATTATTTGTTGTTTCGGGTAATCAACTTCTTACTTGAATTATTACTACACTTTTCCCATGCTCCTAGCATGCACACAATGTTTACCTATGGTTCTTACTTTGTGAAATAGATCAAATGGACACATTTCCACTCATACTCATTTCACAACTCCTAATCCTTTTCACAAGTGTAAGAATATCAAATTCTTGCCACTTATAGAATTTGCTAGATTCTAACATTTTATGCAATGATCATTTCGTAATGTCATAGCACAAAAGTCACAATGACTATTGCCAATGAAATTACAAAGTTCTCTATCGGAGATTGTTACAATACAATTCCTTAGACGTGATGTCTCTCACTCAAAGTACATTCCTTTGAACATCCTTTTGCATAAAAGTTTCTAATCTAGACATAGATTCTTAATATCCAACTTCCAATATGGAAACCTTTCCATACTTACCATATGACAACTCATTCTTAATAGAATCTTATCTATTCATAATAATGTCGATATGGTCCATCCAATACTATACTTCCAACTACTCACAAGCGACCAATCCTTGGCGAACTTGGATTGTCCTTTGATAGTTGTTTAATTATCTTAGTCAAAAACCGATTCTTGTCTTTTTCCCTCTAAATGCGCTAGACATTTGGAAAATTTTAGAATGGTAAAATATTATAGCATTTGCAATCGATCCTATACCTGAAGCATATGGGACACGATGCATAATGTCTTACATAAAGATTTGATACTTTATCAATCTTTTGCCATAATATTTTTATGTGCTACGTTCTCAAAATTCGAACTATGAAGAGGAATGTCGTAATCATAGTCGAAATTCGAGAACACACTATTGATCCTTGACTAAATTTATTAACATTCCACAACCTAATCCTTTAGATTTGAAATGAAGCATAATATTCTCTCCCTTAATTTTAGCAAAACAACTATTCAATCCTTACAAGTTTGCAAAGTAAGACTCTTGTTTTCTATAATTAATATTGCTACCTTGCAATATTTTCCATAATAATCATACAATCATAACATTTATGCTCCCACTATCATGATGATTATTATAAACATAACACTTATGCTCCCACTAGCTTTGACATGTATTCAGAAACCAGCTTAACTTCCAGAAAAACAATACTTATTGAATTTCTTAAGTTCATGTTTCCAATACCTAATGCTTTGATAATCCTTTATCTAAGCTTATACACCTTTGCCTTAGATAGCTCATATGTGTGTCTAAACAATTCAGACTAATTGCCAAATCTCACAATTCGAATCATGGAAAGGGATACCGTAACCATAATCGAATTCGAGAATTCAATTTCACAATTACTATCTTCTTAAAATCTCTCTTAGTGAAAGTATTTCCTCACAGTCATTTTCATGAAGGAAGGAATCTTATGACACTTAGATTTTAATGGTGTATGTGTTCCTATCCATGTGAATTTGTCAAAACCAAAGTTTACGACAAATCCAAACTCATATGGACCGAACTTTCTCTATCTTGATTTCTTGCCTTATGGTAACACAGCTTCCCACCATGTCTTCCAAGTAGTTAAGCAGCTCACCTTTTTCCTATCAATGTACTTTTCATTGATTAAGGTGCCTGCCTTTTATGCGTTCAAATGAGAACTAATAGAACTTACATGCATAATTAACTCAATTGCAATGGCACAGAAACAAAATAGTGTCAACACGATAGGTTGTAAACCTCAACTCGTGTGCTAGTGATGATCGATAAGGTCTATTTTGATTTGTTCTTGAAACCTTTCAAGACCATTAGGAATCCCACTGACTCCTTGACATATAAGATTCTCTTGTCAATAAACATTTCTTGACAAACAAATATTCAAGAGTTAGTGTAGTTTTTATCAAAACACTTCATAAATTGGTCCTAGTTGGTCTTTGTCTTATCCAAGACATCACAACCTTCCACATTTGATGAATGTTATAAACCTTCTTAATACTTATCACTCAATTTTACAATCTTAATTCTAAGACTTGTTTTGGAACGAAGTATGATTGACTTCTTGATTTAACCATTTCTTCAATTCTTGATTCCTCTTCTTAGACATACAATTGTACTAAGACTCACTTAGAGGATCAATTGAGATATGGTTCTTAATCATTAAGACCTATCATAAAGCATAAAAGGTACTCTCCCTTCTTCTTAGAATAGAAAAACTTTTATCTTTCTGCCTACTTGATTCTTCTTATTAATTCTGCTATTGATTTAAACTTTTTTAATCAATTCAGAATTACACTTAATCTTATAAGTATAATCATATTTACTAAACCTTTAGTAAATCATTACGAATATCTTTGTTACTCTTATGGTGGACTTGATCAACACGCAACTTTGTGTACTCGATTTCCTAGTCCTTCACTTGACACTTTGTCAATGAATTAGTCTAATTTCCAAATATGAAATGTTCTCATTCATCGTGCAACCAATTTGCATGATTCCAAGTTTCTGTCCAATTGAAACTTGGGCGATGAGAAACTCTCCCTGTTTGGTAAAATTTCGACATTTCCATAATTAAGAATCAAATCCATTATTGCTAATAATAAAAACATTCAAACATCAATTTTTCATACACGCCATTGCAAGGATAAATAAATAATATAAAATCAAAATTTATTTTATTGCGGAAAAAATTTGTCCTTAAAATGCAATTCATTGAAAATCTATGCTAATACATATTTCTTAGCAATCTAATTCTAACTCTAAATAGTAGCTTAAGAATCTAATCTACAAGTAATGCGATCGAAATCCATTTCTTCACGGTTAGATTCTGCTCACTTCTTCCCTTAAGCTTCCTCTCTTTTCTTCGATCCTACAAAACATCAATTGTAATCTTATCACATTATGTATTAAGAATCTAGAATAGAAGCTTAAAAGAGTTAGTCAATGGATTTTTACCTAAAGCAGAGCCATACGTTTTGACTCTCCCATCTCTTAGATCTCTTAGGTAATTAGGGCAGCTTCGTCTCCAATGCCCATTCTCTTGGCAATAAAAGCAAATTGACTCTTTTAGAATAGCACATGGAACTACTTCAGACTTTGCCTTTCTCTTATGATCAAACTTTTCGATCATGGCATGTCTTTCGTTGCCATTGCCTATACCCATAGAGATCTTGAAGGCAGATTCACCAATCAACTTTGCTTTTCTATTGCGCCAAACCATTGCTAATTCAGCAGCAATAAGCATATAGGTGAGATCTATAAGGGTCACGCCGCGGTTTATCATATAGTACTCTCTTACGAACTCACTATACAAGTTAGGAAGTGACTGAAGAACCCAATCAACAGCCATCTCCTCACAGACAACGGATCCCAACATTCTTAACCTATCAATGTGTGACTTCATCCCTAGGACGTGTGCACACACCGACTTCCCTTCTTTATGTTTACTTGTCAAAAGGGCTTGAGTGAGCTTGAACTTTTCAAGCCTTCGAACTTGTGGGTTAGGGAGAATAATTGGAGGAGGTGGAGGAAGTGAAGCATGATCTCTTGTTCCTCGATCGAATCGTGGAATATCATCTTCATGTGGAATGCTTGTTCCACAGGATTTGGGAAGACCATAGTTGTCGTCCTTTGACATCTACAAAACAGGAGAAAACGAATTCAAGTTAGTTGATTGATTGAGTCCTTAATAAATCACCCAAATGAGATATTAAGGCTAGGACCCAACACAATACGCTACAACCTAGAAAAGGGATGTCGTAATCTAGTTGCAGAATATTTGAAGGTAAGTGAATGACGATTCACTAATTTCCACCATTAAAAAACGAAAAAGAAATTTAAGTTTTAAATCTATGAAAACTCCTAGATCCTTTGAGATTCATTGAACATTTCAATGGCATGTTTAAATCTCGATATGCCCCTCTAGTTTGTGACTGGGATGCCGAGGATCACAAAGCGGGTGTGAATAACCATGCAAACTTACATGGTGCCCTCACATGTTACAGTCACCTATTCGATGTGCCGGTAAACCACACACGCTCCACCGAACTATGACAAACATTGAGTCACCCTTTGCTACCTTTGCTGTGTGCCGGTAAACCACACACGCTCCACTAACGTCTTCGCAAGGGCACAAAGTGTAATTTCATGGAATTGCATCAATTCACTTTGCCTAAGTAACTAAGATTGGGAATTTGTAAAACATTTAGTTACTTTTGTACTTCATTATACTTATAATGGAAGGTTTTGTCCTATCCTACCCGTTTGGCTAACGACCCTCCGCTAGTCAAGAGTGCGGTGGGTAACAGTGGATACCCATTCAATCGTCATTTTATATGCAATTTTGTTAAACACCCCTTATAGACCAGCTTCGTGAATGAGGCCTACTAACGGTAAGACTGACTTTTACTCATACATATATATAAAGTTAGACTTTTAATGTTATATATAGTATAGGGTGTATTTTACACTTTTAAAATACTAGGTTATCAAATTTAACAATTATACTTTTAATTTAATTAAATTGTAAACCAAAACTTTTTATGGATTTATTAAACCTCTTTTAATTATACACCTTAATTAATTAATAAAACCATAAGGGTGTGATTTGAACTTTTCAAAACAATACTAGGGTTTTAGAATTTAACATTCCTAGATTAAACTTTTAATCAACTTTTAAATTCCAAAACTTGAGGGCAAGTTTTAAAACATTTCAAAACATTTAGGTTTAGAATTTAAATATACATCAAAATTAAACTTTTAATCAAAATTTAAATTCCAAAACTTGAGGGCAAGTTTTGAAACCTTTTCAAAACATTAAGGTTTCAACTATTTAAATTTCAAAACTAAACTTTTGAGTTCAAATTTAAACTATAAAACCTAAAGGGGAAGATTTGAAATTTTTCATAACACAAGGATCAAATAACTAATAATATAAATTAAACAATTAATTTTGTCATTATCTATATTTGACCTAATTTCAATTTATTGCAAAATAAGTTACCCAATTAATACAAATAATCAACTTTAATAATATAAGGAAGTTATTATCTAATCATTTGGTAATATCTTTTGTTTAATCAAGGATATACTCAAAAATATGAATAAAATCCGATTTTAATGATCTAAAACAGATAAGGCAATTATCCATGAGAAAAACAGCAAGAAATCCCGAAATCCCCTCTTTCTGATGCTCGAACTCGCCGAGTACCCATATAGACTCGCCGAGTAGGGGCCTACTCGCCGAGTTCATCAGGCAGTTTCACAAAAATCGAATTTTTTAACTTGAACAAACATACAAGGCATCAATACAATAGAAACCAATCAAGGCTCTGATACCACTGATGGGTTTTGGTCATAAGAACATCCTATGTGCTCATACAAACCCTAATTCTTGGATCTAGGCTTCTCTATTGTACATGCAATTCATCCAATACTATAAACCTTAGATCTAGAATATGATAATCAATATAACATATGAATTAGGGTTTAGATCATACCTTGATTGTTATGTAGCAATAACAATCTCAATTCCTCCTTGTATTGACTTTAGAAAGCTTAGAGTCACAAATGTCACTCCTCTAATGTTTCACAAACACCAAGAGCAAGAGGATGAAGAGGAGAAGAGAAGGAGGCTCTCAAAAACGTGTGGAAACCCTAGAGAACAAGTTCACCACGTTTTTGGAGCATAAGGGTTCTATATATAGTGAGGCTATTAGGGTTATCTAACAAGGAAACCCTAATTTGGATGCTTAAGCCCTAAGCAACCCATGGACTCCTTTCCTTAAAGGCCTTGGACGATTTCTAATGGGTTTCCCCATAGAATTCGTCCAACCTTATAATATAAGGCAATCCATGGCCCAATTGCAATTATCTTATAATTATAATTCCAGTCCCTTAAGTTTAATTAATCTCTTTTAGTCACAAAGTTAATTCTTATTAGTTCTTGAATAATATTAATTAAACAATATGATTTCTCCTTCAATATATTATTGTTATAATATATTAATAAATCATAATTAATCCTTTCTCTCCATAATTCATCCTATCAAGTTGCTTTGGTGAAGGCAACCCAAAAAGACCATGCACCATCGGGTCAAGTACATACCAATGTAGTTATGGACTTAGACACTAATCCAACAATATGATCATATGTTAATGGTAATATCATTCTAAAATGATTATTAAGCATATGGATCCTTCATTATTTCCCTATATACCTTTTTAAAACAGTTTTCTTTTTCTTTATCCTTAATATTCTTGCTTGAAATTCTCCACACCCCACACCTTCTTTAATCAACCTCGAAGACATGACCATGCTAGTTGTCTTGCATGCTTGAAACAATAATTCTCGCCAACATAAAATACTTTTAGCTTATGTACACTCCAAAAATGACCACATATCATTTTTTTTGGACTAACATATAATACATTTAGCTTAAGTTGTTTTCGACGTACTCTTAGTTTTGTTAGTTGTTACCATAGCATCGAGAAGCCTTTTAGCAAGAACTTACAAAATTTATTAGCCATAATTTGTTTTTCATGTTTCTTTTTCGTTTATTTTTAGTGCTTTAACTCTTTTTATTGAGTGAAACACAAAAAATCATTAGTAGTGCTTGGATAGCATGGAGATGTTTACAATTACATTGAGACTTTATATTTAGAGTTAGACAGAGACATAAAACTATATCTAAACAATGTGGGAGCAAACATAGTATCCCCCATACTTTAGTATTTGTATCGTTCATGAAACCCATTTTCGTTGTCAGAGACGCTTAAGCCCTAACAAAAATAACCGGCCACCATAACTCAACAATCTCTTGCTTGGAGTTTATCGACAAATGAACTTCCATCCAAGGAATGTACCTCTTAGAAATCCAACACTGCAAAATCTCCCCTTATCTCTAGCCTATCGCCTTTTCATCAACCATATATGCTCGATGTTGGCATTTGTAATGGCCATGTATTCTGCAACTATGGTTGAAAGATTAACACTCTTCTGAAATGTGGACATCCAACTAATTATTGTCCCCATAATAGTGAAAACGTAACATGTAGTGATCTTCCCTAAATATGAACATCCACCCAAATTTGCATCTATGAATCCTTCCAAGATAATCCATTTTCTTCTTAACATGAAGCAACATCATAATTATGTTTCGAGCAGCGTAACAACCACTTGATTACTTTCCAAAGCTCTTTCTTGCATCTGACATAAATCTGCTTACAACTCTCACTACATGAGCAATGTTTAGCCTTGTGTATACCATAACATGCATCAAGCTTCCTCATTTCTATTTAATTATAAGGAACTCTAGCCATTTTCAGTTGTCTTTTTCTATTTGTGCTGATTTTTTCTTATGAGCATATGCTAACTTCTCAAATGTGAACTTTTGCCTTTTACATACACTTTCCTAATGTACTCATCATGTGGAAGTTTTAAAGTGCATTTGGCTCTATCTCTTACTAACTCATGCCAAATATCTATCTAATTGCTCCTAGATCTTTCATCTCTAATTTTGAGACAACTGCATATTTAGTATATTAATTTCCTTCATATCTAATACAACTACCAACATGTCATCTAACATACCACTATTTGTAATTTACTTTATTAAATGACCAAAATACCCTATAACCAATGAAATTAAGAAATTTATTATATACTTATGTTAGTAAATATGTAATTATAGATAAAAATTTGAAACTATTCAATTTTTACTGTTGGGTATATCAAAATTTTTAAATATATATGTATGAGTAAAAAAAAGAAAATATTTTAGGAGAAGGTACAATAATGATCGACTGAGTATGAATGTTTTGCAACTTTGTTCCAACAAACTTTCTCTTTAAATCATGGTTTTTATTTTGATACTATTTCTTAAATTTTTGTTCCAAATTTTAATTCCTTTGACCAACATATTATGCAAACCAAAAGCATCGAAGGTTCGAAACTAAAATGCTATATAAGACCATTAAATTATTATATAAGACAACATCATTAACCAACCAAATCAATACAATTCAAAATGCCATTTTGGGAAGTTAAATGAATCGCACATTATTAAGTATTAACTATTTCATCGTCATTTTGCACCATACAATCATACTCCCATAGAATGACTTCGCTACAGGCTACAAAACCCCACAACGAGCCTCAATGACTTACCATTACACAAACCAACAAAAAAAACCCCAAGATTCGACAATCACAACTAAACCTTTACCAATTTAATCTAGAATTCCTGTTGAATTTCATCATATTCAACACTCTGCATTAAAACACTAAGAGCCTGAATATCAGCTATACAAGAAAGCCAAAAATCTACAGGACTGACAATACAACTGTGCCCAAAATTAAACACCAAATTTGAGGAAGTTGACGCCATGATATGCTTGCTCCAGGAGGCCCCACTGGCCCAAATGCAGGTGGAACCAATCCACCAATGCTAGCATTTGTACTGTTTAAGACACAGATTTTACACATTATCAGTTTAATAAAAAAAAAAAAAAGGGACATTGAATGTCAATATTTTAGAGCTTAGTGATCTTACCTTCCTGTAAATATGCATGATCCATAACCTACAAAAAAAAAGATATAGTTCAGAAACGAGTGGAGAAATAGACTCCAACATATACAGATACATTAAGACTGTGTCTAGTTGATGTGGGACACCAACAATCTTAATGAACAAAAAACTATAACTCCATGTTGGGGCTGTTTGATAAAACTGAATCATTTAGTGCTGAATGATTCCGACCTCTTAATGGTTATAGAAGGCAGGGTCCTTCACCATTCAGAGGCTGTATCAAACGCGCTGAATGCTGACTGATTCAGAGGCGACCTCTGAATGGTTCCATTAAGAGGCTATCAAACAGCCCCATAATCTTAATAAAAGAAGAAAGAAAGAACCAAACACTTCAAAGTGCAGTAAGCCACATACTCGGATCAACCATGGTAGTTACAGCTGTACCACTAAAATCACACGTCCCACCAACACTCCGCATTCTCTGATAATAATCATTATAAGCAAACGAAGCATGATTTTCAATCGTATCCGGCATATAACACGGTTGACCCGATTGAATCGCGCTACAATTCGCCTGGCCGGGACCACAAGCCCAATTCAAACCGTCTTCCAAGCTACTCACATCCGCTCCTTTTCTAGCAACACAAAATCCACCCGAAGAAGCATTCACTGTCATTCCCCCCGATATATCCAACCCAAGGGCATAAACGGAACTTCCATTACTAAAATACACCCCGTAGCTTTTCTCGGATTCCGGGCCCCGTTTATTATCTTCATTAAACAGTTCATAAATATACGTATTCATCGGAATCATCGGCTGACTAGGCGGGCCCGACCCGTTCAAAACCCGTTTTATCAAATTATTATTAAAAATTTCAGCATTTTCCACCGTGGCATCACGTTCATTACCACCACCCGCCCATGGCCACCCTGTTTCAGTCACAACAATTGGAATAATCCCCGAGGAATTATATGCTGACATGGCATTATAAGTAGCATCCACCATAGCATCAAACATGCTATCGTAATGGAAGAGTGTATTCGGGTCAACTATTTGTTTGACCGGTGAAAGTGATTTGAAAAGCGCGTATTCAATCGGGAAAATTCCATTACTTTGGACGTAACCGTAGTATGGATACGCGTTTAACATGAAAACCGATTTTGTGGTGCTTAAAAACCGAAGGATACCGGAAATTGTGGAGTCCCATGAGGTGTTGAAAGTGGCGGCGGATGGCGGGAATGGCCTCGGGATCATGTCCATGGAAAATGGGGTGGAAACTTGGATTTGGTAGTTTAAGTTTGAGGAAACTAGGGCTTTGTGGAGGTTGTTCATGGCGGGGAGTAAAACCGGGGCGGCATTTGGGATGGTGGAGAGGACTTCACTACCGACTGCAATGGCGGTGATGTTGGTGGAGGGGACGAATGCCGCTACGTTTTTGTTGATCCATGAGGCGGCGGCCGCCGGAGATTGGCCGATGCGGAGGACTTCGTTGTTTGTTACACTTACCATGACTTCGATTCCGGTGTCGGAAAGTGCACTAAGTAGGTGGTTGTCGGAATCGAAAAGGCGGATGTGTGTGATTTGATGGGATCTGAGGATTGCCACCACTTCCTCCGGTGATGGGAGGTTGGAAAGATCGGTTCCGATGTTTATTCCCACGAAGGCGCCTGTGAAATTTCAAGAACATGACTTATTCACATTTTCTTGAAATACAATTTTGACCTCAAAAGTCAAAGCAAATCAAGTTTAAGGGAATCAAGAGGACACTTGACATTACCTAATGCAATGGACAAACTTCCAAACATAAACATGACATATCCAAGCAACATTTGAAGCCTCATCGTTCCAATGGAAGATTTGACTCCAATCTTCACCAAGAGCTTTAGTTTTCACCCCTAAAAATACAAAAAATGAAAGAATGGAATTGGAATATGAATCCATCAAATATGGAATTTGAAGGAATCTAACAGAAATGAATCCCGTCCATTTGGCAACCAAAGGCCATAGAATGGAATCACGGATTCCAATTCCATTGGATTCCACCGGAATCCACAAACCAAAGGCGTAGTAATTAGAGTTTGAATGGTATTTGCATTGTGTTTCAACTTAAGGGATTGGCATTGAATAAACAAATAAGGTTACTTCTTTTCCACCATAAGGCTATGGGATCGAGCCATGGAAACAGTCTGTTTGCAAATAAGCAAGAAAAAGACCAAAAAGCCCATGAACCATGGTGCACCCTTGTCAACATTGTGGTCCACACCAAACAGAGAAAAGAACATCTTAAAAGACCAATGTGAGGAAATACATAAACAAGTAAACATTAAAATAAGGAAACAATAAAGCAAACAACCCATGTGTAGCCATGTAGGTAAATGTAAATCTTGAAATCTGTGTAGCTAATATACATCTGAATAAGAGGAAACATCAACAGATTGCTTCAATTGAAGATCAATGTCCAATGTGCTAACTTTAAGCAACAATTTAGTTGAAATTAAGAGAAACGAATCGAAAACAGAAGAACATCTAGGTTAAAAACTTAAAATCGCTCTTCGAACATCAAAAAGGAAGCGACTTTTGGGGTTCTAAGTCAATTTCACCAGATCAGGTCAATCTTTACCACAAAACACAAAACACCCAATTCAGCTCAAATCGTGATTCACACAACACCACATTGATTTCAGCGAAACCAAAGATAACATAATTCGAGAATCCCAGATAGAAAAACCCTTGAGAAAGTCGAAAGGAGGAAATACCTGTACCCTAGTTCTTGATAGAAGTACCAAAGAGAGCTGTAGTGTTGAAGTTCTTCAGGTTGCGAAACTTTTACGAAATGAAAGAAGGAATAAGACGAAATCTAAGAAAGAATCCAAAGACACATTTAACATTTACGAAGCAGTGAGTGAGAGAGAGTGAGTGTAAAAGTTGGGAACTTTCTGAAGAGGAAAACAGAACAGCTTGTTTCCATATTATAAACTGATATAATAAAATAATACATCCCCCTTCAATTCATTACACAATAATGGTCAAATAAATCATACCCCACCAATAAAAATACAATTTTTAATAGTTTGTAAATCAGTAAATGAGGATGTGGGGCAGAAGCTTCAGAGATCTGGAATGAGTAGCTTTGACCTCTGTTCTAAAAATTTGCTTTTTTAATCTTTATTTTAAAATTTGAATTATTGTTAAAAAAATCATCGTTTTTGCTGAATTGTACTATTTGGAATTGGAATACATTTTAATAAGAGTAGTATTTCTTTTTTGTTTTCCAAGATAACAATAAAAGGTTGAGAAGCTATTACAAATGGAATCTCTTTTGTAAGAATTTCCATTTAACTTCTGGGTTTCTATTTATTTTATTCTTATTTTTTGTAACATGGGAAAAAGGCTATGGAGAAAGAGAAAAGGGTATTGACAAAAGCGGGCCTTGAGAATCTCTCAAGTGTGAATGAATGAGATCGTATTTCAGTAGTATCCACATTTCTACCCTAACAAAGGAAGGTTTTTTTTACCACATGTCCTCTTTTTCATTTGGACACATGATATTTTTTAAAATTTTTAAATTTTATATTTTCCACTTGTCATTTTATTGTATTTTTCATTTTATTAAATTAAAATTCCACATTTAATGTGTAAGTTAATATATATGTAAAGTATTTATTAAAAAAGGTTTATATATGTAATGTATTCAATACATTAAAGTCTCGTTAATTTTAATAATTCAAAATTTTTCTTATTTTCTTATAAATTCAAACTTTTCAAATTGTTAAAAAAAAAATTTAGTTAAACCCATTTAATACATGATTGTCACACCTAGTTTTTTTAATACAAGACCAACCATAAAATTTTAGTATATCTTAAAAAAGATACAGTATATTAACCTTTGATATAATGTGTAGTTAAAATTAATTCAATGAAAGACTCGTTAAGTTTTACCCACACAATTTGTATTTTTTTTTTACCATTTTTGATTTTGATACTTTATATTCGTTCCAATACCACTAGCACCCTATTGTACGATACTATATATCTAAGGGCCCGTTTGATATATAGTTGACTGGTCCGGTCATCACTTTTTGCTGACTCGGTCCAGTCAGTCAGGCCGTTTGATAAAGGGATAACAACGTCTGACCTGGTCCAATTATCTGATTCGGTCGTGGATAATAGTCTGATTCGGTCCGGAGTAAAAACGACACTGACTGGAAAATTACCCCATTTTGCCCTGATATTTTGAATGCTCGATCGTGAACGATAAACCCCATCATTTCCCCCTCTCCCACTTTTGTCTTCGATGGAGTTTGCTCCTCCCCTGTACCATCATTGGCGTCTTCTGCACTATTCTTCTTCCTGTCAGGGACTTGTTCCATCATCACCATCCTTCTTCTCTTTAATCGGTTCATGAAATCAATTTCATGAAATCGTTTTTGAAATTGATTCATAAAACAGTTTATGAAATTTATTGTTATCGAGCTATCTCCTTCAATCACAGGTTCTACATTTCCTTTTCATGTTCTTCCTTGAAAATCGATTCCTGAAATTAATGCTTTGATTTGATGGAGTGTAGGCTGGGAAGATTTCAGATTTTTTATGTTCTTACATCTCGTTTTCATGTTCTTCCATGCTCTTCTGATATGTATGTTATATATCAAGTGATGTAATTTGTTTTCCAATGATGCTCATAGAGAAACTTTTGAGGCTAGTAATATCAAGGTATGTGGATAATAATTATTCTATTCTGATATCCTTGTGTCTGTATTCTCTTGTAATAACAATTTTTTTACGATTTCATAATAAAGGAAAGTACAGATGATGATTTCTGATTTAATGAAACTGTGATAGTCTGTAGCCGCATGATTCATGAATCTTTTCTAGTGATTGTATTTATAAGTCTTTCTATGTTATGGATAGATAGCAATTGATTCTAAATTTCTATTTGTATCATTGTTGGATAATTTCTGATTGAGATTTCTTAAACAATTACTGCAATAAAAGGTTCCAATTACATCTTGTACATCTTATATTTATGCTTAAATTTAAATAATTTAGTGTCTTGGTGTTTCCTAGTTCATACATAATATGAGCAAATCATTGGAATTTCAATCTTCTCATGGTGTTATTCTAGCCTATTGTAATTTATCCTCTTCTCCTATCATTTTTGCTTTAAATGGTACAAAATCTGAATTAATATAGCAAATAATGTTTAATTGCTTTAATAAGCAATAAAACTTGGGGGCATAATTAAGTTTTTTTCGTTAGGGGATTGAATATCTATGGACCTGACCTACATAAAGGAATTATTATAAAAAATGTTGTTTGAGGGTAATATAATCATTTTGCACAGTCAGTCAGAAGCAAAATCAAACAATAAAATTTAGTCAGCAGTTAATTCAATCAGAACTTTTAACCCAGTCACCTCAAACCCAGTTAGCAACTATCAAACGACCTCTAATATTTACACATAATGCTAATTAAAAAATATGTAAATAAAAATAATTTTAATTTTTTTAAAATAAGTAATATCACATGGAAAGTAAATACGTACACCTATAAAAATAAAATATATAAGAAATAAATCTACATTTAATAATATATGTAGATAAAATAATTTCATGGAATTTAAAATAAACAAATGATATAAAATTACAAAATATAATTCAAACAATTCAAAACCTGTTATAAAAGCCATAAAATCATTAAGTTAGACATAGCATGTGGATAAACATTTTTCACATTTCAAATAGTTTCCATTAACTATTTAGTCATTATTTTGATGATGTAAGAATATGATGATATGTAGTATAAATACTCATCAAATGTGAAAGAAATAAACACCCCATCTTGAATTCAATCTTCTAAGTGTTCAAGAATCCTCTCAAATCTCCTTCTTTACTTTATAATGTTTTAGTTTAACTTTGTTAATTTTAGTCTTAATTATTTACAACAAAACCAACTTTAACAAAAAGTTAGAAATTGTTGTCTCTAATTTGGGAAGCTGAAATTTTTTTTATTCCCGCTCAACCCGGTTCAGGTCTCCTCTGTAAGGGAAAATACTGGCTATAGACATAAAAGGGGGGGGGGGGGTAAATTCAAAAATATAGACATGAAAAATTAAGATTCTGGATATAGACATGTGTTCCGCGGAGGACCCTCTGCGGACCTCCGCGGAACCATGAATCCTCCGCGGAGAGGGGTAGTTTTGTAATTTCACCCTCGTCTTTTTGACAAAAATCAATCCTCCTCTTTGGTCCCCTCCACTGGTCCCCGATTCCGCTTTAGCAAAAACGTTCCTCCGCGTCACTTCTTGATATCGAGGATTTCGGCGACGACTTCAAATCCGGCAGCAACGACATCAGACGACGTCATTTGCCGACGATTGGAGTATATTCGACTTAAAATACAACACCGATAGGTCAATAAAAGTATCATGCTCATTGTTAAAGAAGTTGGTAGCTAGAAATGCTACATATTAAAATGTGATTATATCACATTAGACGATGAAGGAAGGCATATTCCATTCCGGAATTTGACTCTAAGATACCTGAGTCTAAGCATTGCTACATATGATGATAGGTCATTAGAATATGACACATCGGTCAATTGTAGTAATCAAATTAACTTATCCTAAGTTTGTTAGGAAGAAGAAGGAGTCTCTGATAAAGATTGAGGTTGTGACACGAAGGTCATGAATGAAAGTCCAACGAGCAGGTGCAAGACCGAGCACCGCCTGCAGTCAAGGAGTCCAAGAGTTAGATACTCGTTCGAAGCGACATAGAAGTTACAGTTATTACCTAGGATGAAGAAATAACGTATGGATTCATTATAAAATCCTGTTTCTTTGATGATTCTTGGACGTAATCATCCTAAGGGGGAGATAATTGTAACGCCCGTAGATCCGGGCTAGTCAATTTAGAGGCAATAGGGGTCGAAAACGACTTTTCGACAAAATATTATTAAGAATAAATAATCTCAACCAAGTTTTAGTATATGTTACAAGGTTTCCGTACATATAAAGAGCGTCGAAATCCGAGTTATAACGAAGAAGATATGGTCCGTCGAAGTTTTACGGCAAAACCGGCACGGCACTGGGAGACGTAAATAGTGAATTTATGATAGAGCTTCTTTTAGCCTTAGTAATCTAAATGAAAGTCGTAGAATATGTTAACCTGAGAGCGTCCATAAAAAGAACGCCCAAATCTGACTTCTTATGAGGAAGTTATGATTTTTTGAAGTTTCGGCTTAGCGGTGTACAACCCGAAGTTCGAGTATTAGATCGAGCGGTTTTTAGCCGACACAACCTAAACGAGAATCGAAGATCTCGTTATTAGTAGCGTAACGATAAAAAGACAGACGAAAATGGACATTAGATAAAGAAGTTATGAGATTTTAACGGACCAATCCTGTCCCGGCCTGTTAAAAATATAACTTTAAAAATAAAGTCAAAATTAGCCGACGGAGTCTAAACGAAAGTTTTGGAGTACGTCTCCACCTACGCGTGGATATAAATAACGTCAAAACGGAGTTCGTATGAACGAGTTACAAATTATAAGAGCATATTTACGTATTAAAATAAAGTATAAATCATATATACGTACACATATATATACATATGTATATATCATTAGAAAGGTATCGACGATGCGGTTATTATAAGACTAATGTTGAGTTCTTTCGACATTAGTTTAGTGCAAATATCGTTAAATCTATTTAAAATAGTATTATAAAGGGGTGTTTAGTTGTTTATATACCTATAAGGTCATTAAGTAATTATGGAGGGTAGTTTTTGTAAATTCAATTACTATAAATAAGAGAATTGGGCTCTCATATTTCTTGCACCATTCTCTTGATTCAAGAGTCTTTCTCTCCTTATTCCCCGAGCATTTCGGTCCCTCGTGATTCGACTTCTCTTTCTGTAGTTTTAGTATAGTAAGGTGAGCACTGAAGCGCTGCACGAATCTTTCTTAGAAAGATTCAGCGACGAAGTTCTGCCCCTGCAGAGCCCGACTCCTAGCTAAAATCCCCTTGAAAGTAAGTTATGCTTACCCTATTTTAAATATAGTTTATATTTAAAATTAGTATTGTTATTATAAATTTATAATAAATATTTGAGCTATTATTATGACTTATATAAGTGTCGTTATAATATCTTTTTAACTACTCGCGGTACGGGGAATCTGGTTTAAAGGGCCGCATAGGGTGGTTGGATTTCAGAAGTGCTATACGCCAAAATGGTCCTGCCCTCCGGTGTTTTATGTCTGGCCCCTGTCTGTACATAGTGGTTGGAAAGTATTGTTTAAACGCTTATATAATAATAATAATAATAATAATAATAATAATAATAATAATAATAATAATAATAAGACTAATAATTAGTCACGGTAATATTAGACTAAAATCTAGTGGTGATAATACTAGGTTTCGTCAAAGGAAATTATTTTAAAGTAAACGAAGTGCTGTCCGAGTACCGAGTCACCACCTTCTCAAGTGAGTGCATAGTTACTTTTAGCTTACACATAGATATGAAGTATTTTATATAAATTACCTGCTATGTGTGCATATTATCTGAAGACTTGCTATCTATGCTGGATGAACGTTTTATACATGTTTTCAATGATTTAAACTGTATATGTATTTTATATCTACAAAATGTGTTGGGTAAAACATGGGTAGATGTAATAGTTGCTGTGTGATAAAATAAAATAATGAGAGGTCTCGTTATAGATGTTAATGATGATCCAGTCATCTAGCGGAGTATAGATGACGACCACGGACTATTCTAGACAGTCCAGTGGAACACTAACAGGCTCGCAACATGTAGGTGTTTATTCGAACTGTGTGTTTATTTGAACTGTGTGCTCACCAGATGTACTCCATCCCCCACATGGTTTCCTTAAGGACATTTACGACTGAGGAATCCCCTTAGCAGTAGTGTCCATCCTGATGATAGTCCTTAGACTAGGTCCCTTGTGTTAGATGTCTTAGGGACGTAAAGTGAGGATAACGGGAATGGGTAATCGGGTTTGTTTGATAAAGTTAATAAACTTATTTATTGTGGGTTGAAAACCCTATGTGCTCACCAGGCTCCTAAGCCTGACCCACTCAGTTTCTTGTATTACAGGTAGTGGCGCATGAACATAGATGTGATGTCTTGGGATGAGAGATTAATGGATTTTAGGCCTGTAAATACGAAATAATGTAGTAAGGCCTATGTTGTATTTTTTATACTTATGTACTGTATCGAACACGACATCCCGAGTCTTTTTAATGAAATACATTTCTACGAAAATGCTTTTGATAAATCTTTATCATAATATTGTTTTGGGACAAATTCCGCAACTCTTTTATTAAAAGATTACTCTGATTTTGAAATAAAGTATATACAAAACCGGTCTTTTCTGGCTGTGATTTTGGGGATGTCATAATATATATATATATATATATATATATATATATATATATATATATATATATATATATATATAAGGTATTTAGTTATATATAAGAAGTATGTTGCTATTTATTTTCAATTACTAATGTTTTATATTAAATTAAATGTTATGTTTTGTAGCACGATGATCTCAATTTCACAATATACGTCATAACGGTTTTTGTTAGAATGTTTTGTCTTAAACTGAAACTTTTCTCTTGTTTCTTTAAGACTCAAAGCAAATATTAGTTGTTGTTTGTTATCATACGTTTGACGAACAAACATATCATCATTTGGACCTAAACTGTGAAATGGTCCAGGTTCAACAATAGGATCAGGACAATCTGGTATGAGAGGCATACCTTAAAAGATGTCTGAAGCTTATTTTTCCATGTGTGAAGTCATCTTCTATCCAACCTTGATTTGACTCTTCATCGTCTGACAAAGTTTTGTCACGCACTCTTCCAAGCTCATATAAATTTTCTTCTTCCACTGTATTCACTGCCACAGTTTCTTCTTGTGGACACTCTTCAACATTATCAGATACAATGTTTTCAACATTGTACGGTACAATCTTGTCAACAGCTTATGTTTGTTTGACCCTTCCCTCAATCACCTCCAAATACAAATGCACAATCTCCTTTGTTTCAGAAATTACATTTCTGAGTTGATGAACATCTGCTTCGTCTACAATGTTCATAACATACCCATGAACCCCCCCGGTACATAAAATAATACAACTCATATTTTCTTTGAAAACGAATTTCTAACACAAACCGATCTAATATTGCAAATGGATAAAAAAAAATGAAATAAACCGTTTATATAAAAAAAATCGTCGCTAAAGCCTTCCAACCACCCATTCCACAGAGACTTTAAGGCCTCTGCGGAGCACCGCGTCACCTCCTCTGCGGCAGCTATAATCAACATCAAACCAATCCCTCCGCAGAGGACTTAATATCTCCGCGGAGATATCTATGCCGACAAACATTACATTAACAAAATAGAACATAATTTAACCTTCCGCGAAGAATTCATGGTTCAACGGAGGTCCGTAGAGGGGCCTCCGCGGAACGCATGTCTATATCTGGAATTTTCATTTTTCATGTCTAAATTTTGAATTTACCCCCCATTTTTTACTATAGCCGGTATTTTCCCCCTCTCTAAACCCTACAACAAGTTCCCATTTTCCTGTATCATATAGGATTAACAACAAAACAATAGAAGGCTTAAACTCTTCCAGCGATGCCTCATTCTCATTTACTTTCAATCTGATTCTTCTCGGTCGACATCGTGTCGTGTTTTTGTCTGACACGACACGACACGACATGATTTTATGTAACACGAACACGACACGACATGATCTCGTGTTTTTTTAACTAAAACGAAAACGAACTGATTAAAAATCGACAAACACGACACGAGACGACAAAGATAACGTGAAATAAAAATTAATGTATTTAATTAATATTTATTCATACATAACACGAAAAACACGACAAACACGACAAAAAATGTTAAATCGTGTCAATTTTGTGTCAAATTTTGAACATGAACACGACACGAACACGAATTCGAATTTCAATTTCGTCTCAATTTTGTGTATTTTTGTCGTGTCATGTCATCAATTGCCACCCCTAATATATATATATATATATATATATATATATATATATATATATATATATATATATAGGCTTAGGTTATTTTGTTTAAAGTAATTATTGTGTTATTGTATGCATAAATGTGGGCCAATCATATTTACTTATTTTAAGAAAGTGATTAATATACATTATTGAATTAAATATAATTGAAAATTTCATCTTAATTAATTACAAGGGTAATTTAGTCAATTAATATAGATTTAATAAAGGAAAATTGCATTTTTTAAGGGATTATAGATTATATTAATTTTAAAAATATGATTTTACGAATTATAATTCTTTTAATTCGGACATTCTGACAGAATATGTTTATGAGTATATTCAAAAATAAAAATATTCTTGAACCATAAATAATAAAAATATTCTTGAACCTATTTCTTGATGATGACTTTAAAACTTCTTGAAGAGTAACAACTTCTTGTAGAATAACAAAATCTTGAACAATCAATTGAAGAATAAAAACAAAAAATACATTATTTTTTTATAGAATACGGGTAACAATTGTTAAGAATTACATTTGTTGTTAAAGAATAAAACTAAAAAACAATCAAAACGGGGAAGAAACATCAAAATTTAACAACGACTAATACATTCTAAAAGAATAATGTGGTCCGTTCTTCAAGCATCAATTTCTGTGATTCCAACAAAATTGGAATTCGTCATTCCATTCCAACGTTCACGCCCTTGATCAGCATGTCTCATTCTCGCATTCTATAAGAATAACTTCTATGAACTTGTACATTTTAATACAATTACACATATTCTAACAGAATGTCTTAAAAAATAAATAAAATCTTAAAAAGCAATGAATTCTTAAGTATTAAATTCTTGTCAAAATTCAATGTTAAAGAAGTCAATATTTGACTGATTCAAGTCAAACAAGATATTACTACAAAATGAAGAATGTTGATAGCACAAGGATAACAAATTCATAACTTGATGTATATTACTATACTCATTTCAAAAAGATGGAGATATTATTCTAGTGTAAACATGATGTGCGTTATCCTCTATTGAATATTTGACTTTTGAATGTCAAATTAAAATGATGGTTAACTTGTTTTGGTTCATATAGAAAAAACATATGGTCTATTCAAATCACACTAGTTTGAAGCTACAAAGTTAAATATACATGGATCAGTTTTTGATGTTTAATTTTTAGAATCTAAAGGGTAGAATTTCAATAAACAAGAACATACCTGTTCTTGAGCAATTTCAAGCAGGCCCTTCTCAAGCTTTTGGCCCCTCAATTCCAGAACCTAGACTAGACACACATATGATAAAATCCAAATAAAAAAACTAAGAACCCATTCAGATTGTGCGAATTAGTTATACAAATTGAAATTATGTATTAAATGAAGATTGAAAAGACCATTAATGGTGATGGAGATGTGAGGAAGAAACCTTGAGGGAGCGAACTGAGAATCCTTTGCTTATGGCAAGACCGGTACGAGACAACCCAAGATCAATTCCTATACTGAATCCACCCAACCACCTGGAATCAAGCTTCCTTCGCATGACGTTTGGGGGAAAAGGAAAAGGGTGTTCTTCGACATCGAGTGAAACATCTGCCCTAATTTTTGAAGTACACACTCGTACATAATTTGAGTGAGAATTGAGGTGTATATTGGATGGATTAGTGGGTGAAAGTGTAAATAATGTTTGCAATCCATGCATCTGCACCATTTTCATTCTCTCATTCCCGATGCCCTTCATCACCTTCATCGATGTACAAGGTTGATAACGGCTGCCCTTCTTTTTGTTTCAGGTCATTATCGACGGCTGTATATAAGAAAATAAATTAGGTTAAGAGTGAAGGCTAGCAAGATTATAGGGATTATATTTGGAAGTTATTAAACAAATGACTAAATTACCCTTATCTATGTAATTATTTAATCTATTATTTAATTTTGATTGGCCCATATTTATGCATACGATAACATAATACTTAGTTTAAACAAATGAACCTAGCTCTCTCTCTCTCTCTCTCTATATATATATATATATATATATATATATATATAGACTTAGGTTATTTTGTTTTTACTAACTATTGTGTGCCAGAGACCACCGGATGAATAGAATCAACAATCATGATCTGAGGGTCTATGATATTACAATAGTATAGCATGTATCATATAATCACACAAATTTTAGCAAAAGGGTATTTTGGTCAATTAACCTATTTTAAAAAATGAAAATTTTGGATTTTAAGGGATCATTAATTCCTTTATTTTTAAAAAATATGAATTTTTTAAAATTAATTCTAATTAAAATTTAATATTATTTTTAATAATAACCGATTTTATGCTGTCAGAATGACAAAAAGTCAACAATAAACAAGTAAATATATTTGCAGTTTTATTCTTGTAGATTATTGTTTCATTGAAAATACTTTTTATATTAAACATGCTTAAAAAATTATACAACATATTATCAAAAATAACATTTTCTAAAGAATACATATTTTATTCTTTAAGAATCACTATTTACATTCATCCGTAAAGAAAAAGACTATAAACAATTATTACTATCATTCTAAAAAAATCATGACTAATAATGGTTTAAGGATTACATTTATTCCTAAAGATTAAAACTAAAAATGGTTAGAAAAGAAAAAAAAAACATCCGAATCTAACAAAAACACTAATTCATTCCGAAAGAATAATATTGTTAAGAAACACTTTATACATTTTAGCATAATACATTTTGCAAGAATACACTCTAGTTCTCCATGTTTTTCTCCTTTTCCACATCAATGACAGTCTTTCAAAACCTAAATAAAATAAAAAGAAATAATCTACTATCAAATATTAAAAGATTCGGAGCATTCTAAAAGAATAAAACTATAAAGTCTGATAGAATGTAGTAGACATTAAATAATTGTAATTTATTCTAATAACATGGATTACTAGTTATTTTGCTAGAATATACTATCGCTATTCTAATAACATGCATTACTCGTAGTTCTGCTAGAATGCATTACCAGTTAAACACATATACTTGTTGTTAACAAAACATTCTTAAAGACATTTTGACAGAATGCATTTATATAAATAAATTCTGACAGAATACACACAAGTTTTAACTTATCATTCATCATAAATCACCAGTTTTTCATTTAGACAAAAAAAAAGCAATATGAAAATCAAGATTATACACATATTATAACATTTTATTTTTATTTCTTGAAATGTTAGCTTCAAGTCACTTTTCACCATAACTGAAATAGAAAAATATTCTGAATTTACTTAATGCAAAGGATAGTAAGTTGTTTTAGCATTAAGATTAATAAGTTTTGAAAGGTAAAAAAGGTATCATAGTTACTGTAATAAATTTCTATAAGATTATTCCATAACAAGGTGTAAGCAGCATATACATACAAAAGTTAACTATATTAAGGAAAAAACAAGTAATTCACTAAATTAGTTATAGCAAAAACCTGGTAGAAAATTCAAAATGGTTTTACAGCGGCATGAATAACTTACATTAGTTTCTCTTCTTTAACTTTTACAATGAATTGTTCTTTTCAAAATTTGGTATTCAACTCTAAATGGTATTAATACATCTTTAATCTCGTTAATCACATCTCCTAGCCAAAAGCCATCTTGATCACATACACCCACATGCACCATTTTTCCTTACATAAACCTATTAAAATCTACTAGGAAAACTTGATTGTTTCCTAACCAATATACATTTACATATCTCTTCACTTATAAAAAAAATAAGAAATAGTGATTTTTATGGCATTCCATGTTTGGGCGTATTGTAAAATCTCAAAAGACATTTCACCGAAAACCTGATATGCATTTCAAACAAACACTAACCCTTAAATAAAATAAAAGAATGCTAAAATATTTCTAGCATATTAAAGATTTTTTATAGAATAGAATACATATTAAGTGTGTTCCATCCATCAAACTAAAAAAACTCGTTAAAAACAAAAAAAAAAGGCTGTCAGGTTGGTTTGAAGGAAGATTTTTGTTGGTGTAATAACAACAATTTAAGAAAAAGAAGAATTAAGGGAGGAGAGAAACAAATTCAAAGAAGAACTGAGCAATCTAGTACTATGTAAAATTACCTCGAATTTGGTCTCTTCTTCGACGAGAAATCAAGGGAGAATCGCAGTACGAGATGATGATGATGATGATGAGGGATGCCGGAGCGTTTGTCGATGATGAAGATTATGCTTTCGCACACACACAAACATAAGTGGGGCGAGGGAAAAATAACGGTGGTAGATAAATATGGAAGAAATTAGGGTAAAAGTCAATCTACCATAAATAATTATGCCTAGATTACTATTATATTCTTTTATGATTTATTACTGAATTTATTTTTGGTTAATTCCGATTGGTTGTTAGAGGCACACAATACTTATTGAAAACATTTGAATCTAATTCTCTCTCTCTCTCTCTCTCTCTCTCTCTTTCTCTCTCTCTCTCTCTCTCTTTATATATATATATATATATATATATATATATATATATATATATATATATATATATATATATATAAGGGTTCAATTGAGAAAAAAAAGTTGAGAATGGAGGAATCATTCTAAGCCACACATAACAGATAAACATGTGTTTTCCAACCAAACATGTTTCCTTAAACTATGATAATCATTACCTTAACATATAAAAAATTATATTTTTTTGGTTTTTTTTTTAATTTCTTAAAAAGCTATTTTTATCAAAAATTATTTTAAATATATCAAAATTCATAATTTTTTATTCTCTATAAACAGACATCCATATTGATATAGTTTTAAGATAAACTAATTTTTTTTAGAGTTTCAGCTTTTGTTATTCATAAGTGAATAAAAATCCATCAGATTTTTATTAAAGTACATTCGTTATTCACTTATGAATAAAACATATGCTTAACTTTTTTTTTTATTTATTGTTTGAGTATAGTTCATATATGAATATAACACGTAATAAAGTTTTCTTACTTAAAATATATTTTTTTACATCATCTTTCGTTATATATTTATTTGTATATGAATAAAACGTGTATTAGTTTTCGTCATATTTTATATTCATATATAAATAAAACATTTATCAATTTTTTGTTACAATTAATTTGCTATTCATATATGAATAAGTAGTATAAATGATACTTAAAATATAAAAAAAATTAATCATATTTTTTTTATTCATAAGCGAATAATGAATGTACTATAATAGAAATCTGATAGATTTTTATTCACTTATGAATAATAATAGCTGGAACTATATTAAAATAAAAATTTTAATTTATCTTAAAACTATATCAATATGGATGTCTATTTATAGAGAATAAAAAATTATGAATTTTGATATATTTAAAATCATATTTCGATAAAAATAACTCCTTAAAAATTAAAAAAAATGAAAAAACTATGTTTTTGTATATATTACGGTAATGATTAACATATTTTAAGGAAACATGTTTTGTTAGACAACACATGTTATTCCTTTTCATTTCCGCCTGTACGATGAAGGTTTTTGCAACAAAAATAAATGAGTGAGTGAGAATGATTTCCACATTCTCAACCTTTTTTTATTTTCTCAATTGAACTTACCTCTCTCTCTCTCTCTCTCTCTCTTTCTCTCTCTCTCTCTCTCTATATATATGTATATATATATATATATATATATATATATATATATATATATATATATATATATATATATATATATATATATATATCAAGGTTGTAAAAGACGCTCGACGTTAGCTAGTCGGTGGACTGGGGTTAAGCGATTAATCGGCTAGGCGGAGATTAATCGGGGACCATTAATTGCTAATTTGCTGAATTTTTAAAAATTAAATATGATTAATATCTAGTGTATTTTGGTTTTGAAGTCGTCTTGGTCCAAAGGATGAAGCTTTATAGTCCAAATCCGATTTATAGGCTAAGGGATGCCACCCTTGGTGCTAAATGACTCCCTAGTTCAGAAAGTTATCATCTTGCTGGTTTTAATGGGTTCATGCAAGAGTTGAGACCACTTTCATGGAAGTAGAATATCATTTTTGGAGTTTGGACTTGTTTGGGGCATGCAAAGTCACCAAGTCATTGACTTTATAGATTAAGACGTTGAAAAGGACTTGGATCCGTGATTGTAGCTTCTAGATCTGAGTATTAAGCACTTAATGGGAATATGGCTTATCAAGGGAGTACGCTTAGCATATATGCAAGTATGCCCAACGTACACACCATTTGGCTAGTACGCTTAGCGTACATAGGAGTACGACCGGCGTACTCATCAAATTTGGGTCTTGCGAGTTTTAGGCCTCGGTTTGGGCCACACAAGGGATTTTGATTCTTTGGGCCTTAGTAGGCCATCATAAGTCAGATAATGTGGGCCAAGAAGATGTTTGGACTTAGGGTAAGGCCCATTAGAGGGATTGGGCCCAATTCAACAAATTAGGCCATTAGTGGGCCACTAGTGGGTTTAGGAAGACCATTTAATGTTGGGCCTTTTTATATTATGATTTTGAGCCTTAGATATGGAGCAAGTTGGACTAAGGGTAAAATGGCTATTTTACCCTAAGGAGTATTATTCATTTGAACTAAGTGATATTTTTGTATTGATAGCTCGGGGAGTCGAGAGATTAGTAGTTCGGGGATCTGCCAGCTAGCAACGAGGGGTTATTTGCAGGAATCTACAGTCAGCTTTGCGAGGTGAGTTTTCTCCGGTAGGAATGGGTGTAAGGCACCAGAGTCGGACCGTTTATGTATGTTAGTGTATACCGGATTTAGACCCGATGCCGAGGTTAGCGCGATGTAATTTATATGTTCTGGATTTCGGTCCCATGTCGGGTGGTACCCGAGGCAGTAGTTTATGATTAGTTATACTTGTTTTCTTTGTGATACTTGTATGTGCCTGGTAGGGAGGTGGGTATGGGCAGGGGCCCGTATCTCATCACTAGCTGACTGTGGATGGGGTTCTATATCTCATTAGTAGCAGATTAAGGGCAGGGCATTGAGACTGTCAGTTATAGTATAACGATTGTTTGTTATGTATTAGCATGCTTCTATGTTATTGTTGTATGTGTGTAGCGGGCGGGGCCTAGTAGAACAAATCTGTATACCGAGCGGGGCTCGATGCCAGCGCGGAGCCTGATGCTGGATTCGTTCGATGCCGGGCGGAGCCCGAGTTAGCGGGCTAGGACCAATGTTTGCAGTATGTGATTATGTATGGTATGTGGTAGATTGGGGAACTCACTAAGCTTCGTGTTTACAGTTATTCGTTTTGGTTTCAGGTACTTCCGGTAGCGGAAGGAAGAGTCCGGGATGACTGCATGGCACACACCAAAAAGTTTTAGCTTGGGATGTTTACTCTAATAAAAAGAGCATGTTTTGAGATGATACTATGATTTGATATAACGATTTTCGTTTATGTGAAATGGTTGATAATTATGGTTTTTATTAATGGTTTAAAACAAAATTTTTGGACCGTAATTTTGGGATGTTTCAAGTTGGTATCAGAGCCTTGGTTTGAGGGATTCAGGCATACTCTCGGGTGTGTCTGAACTCAACCTGAGGACTTGGTATGAATATTTTTAAAAGAAAATTATTTTTATAAAAACGAGCTTTGAGAAAAAGAAAAGAGTTTTGAAAAGAGAAAAGAACTTTGAAAAAGAAGAAAAGGGTGTGGTGCATGCAATCAGCCGAGCTCAAGTAAGTTCTCCCAAATTACCCATACATGTTTGTTTAGATCTGATATGGTTATGAGAACTACATGCTAGATTAGGACTAGAGGTGGCAAAAATTGACACGACACGAAACCCGACACGAACCCAACACGAAATAAATGGGTTTGGGTAAGATACTTTAACCCGTTTAAATATACGGGTTGACACGACATGAAACGAAAATTAAATGGGTAAGGTTAGGGTTGAGAATTTCAACTCGAATATGACCCGAAAATGACCCGTTTATTTATATGCAAGTTTTTTTGAATTATTTAAATAAACTAGAAAGATACAAAACCAAAACATAAGTAAAAGAAAACCTTCGAATTAAATTGTTTTGTAATGTTGAAATGACTTAGCCATCTAGATCAAGTCATCATTTTAGTTTTTCCATTCTCTCCCAAACTACCCAGTCTCTTTCACCACTCTCACATCCTAGTGTCCTTGTCATCCGCGTCCCCAACTTTCAATCTTTTAATTTTGTCATCTAAACTTGCTATGACTTCATCTATTATGCCTCCAAACTATTAGTTTTACCTTTCCGCCTACCCAACTCCTACTCTTTCAACATGCTCAATCTTTTAACCTTACATGACACGACATATTTCAAGGTATAGCCCTAACTCTAAACCCGACACAAACTCGACACGAAAATAAACAGGTTGACACGACACGACACGTTAATTAAATGAGACGGGTTAGGGTCTAGCACTTTCAACCCGTTTAGTGTTTCGACACGACACGACACGACACGACACGATTGCCACCTCTAATTTAGGACTAAGGATCTAAGAGGATGCCTTACGTGCCTGTTATGTGTATGAGCCTTATGAGTTGCATGCTAGTACAAATTCCTGAGTAGGGGATAGAACAATATGATTGGATTATGTGGTTAGATTTCCCTTTTGTCTGAATGCTACTTGCTTTATGCTGTGTAGAACTCTGAGTGATGGGAGTTAGCCATTAGGTGAATATGTCAAGTCATATTTGACCAGGGTTCAATAATCTCAGAGTGATAAATTTGGCCCTATTGCGTAGCTCTTGTCTGAGTCTAACCGTTGTAGGGACGAGTCCTTTACTTGAAGGATTATCTGAGTCTCGTCACATGTGATGGTACTCAGGTAGTGGCTAATTGGCATTACAAAGATACCTTCAGTAGCTGAGGACTGGGTTCGGGTTGGAGGTTAACTTAGGGCAAGCCTAGGATGAGAGTAGTGCTGGGAGCAGTAGTATTAGTAAGGGACTTGGTGGAGTCGAGGCAATTCTCGAGGAAAGTACGGTTAGATGTGGAAGGTAGTATGGGCCTGTACTACTTAAAGCAGAGGATCCGTACTCAATTCGAGAAGGGCCAAGATAAATCTTATTTTTTTTCAACTCTTTCATTTTGAATCATAAATCTTTTCAAACATATGATTTTTTAATCAAAACTTACTTATATACTACTAATATAGTTACAATGTGTATAATAAAGAAGTGGAAGATAAAAAAAACATTGCACATTAATAGCCATAAGTTTAAAAAACCTTTGAATGTAGTCGAAAATATAAGGCAAATTACATTAAATTTGAAATCATAAATACATTTAAATAAAAAAAACAATTGAGTTGTAGTAGGAGTTTTAAACTCTTGATTTGTGCCCAATAATGTAATATAAATATTAACAATGATATGTTATAAAAACAATATTATAAATATTTATCATTGAAATAATAATTTTTTATACTAAGTTGTAACTAATATTATAAATTTTTTACGTATACGATAAGATAGATATAAAAAATTGTGTTTGAATCAAATCGAATTAAGTTTTTGATTTAAAATTATTTTAAACTATACTTATTTTTAACTAATTTATAAATAATTTATTTGAATATTTTTTATTTCCTATATTATTATTATTATTATTATTATTATTATTATTATTATTATTATTTCAAATAACAATAGTTTATTAATATAATGTAATCTATTATTTAGTTTTACGTTATTTTAAACAATTATTACTGTTTAGTAATTAAAAACTATTTTTTTGAAAATTTTCGTTATTATATTTAAAAAAACTATCATAATTTTTTATTGTACTTTCATTTTTCTCCTTAAAACTATGATAATTTATTTTATTATACTTTCATTTTTTCCCTTAAAACCATGAAATATTGGAAGAGAATGAATGGTCCAAATAAAATTGTAATTTGAATTTCAAAACTATAGTAACCGTTATGTACTGTGACCAATCTTAAAGAATATGTTAAGAGTGGGTTAGAGAGGAAGAGTGTTACACTTGAGGTATATTTTGATCATTTATATTTTCTTATGAAAATATTAATATTTTATTTATTTTACTTTTCCTATACAATAAAGAATGAATAGGAAAAAAGGAAATTGACAAATATAATAAGCTAATTTATTTTTATTATTCTAAAAGCATTTATAATTGGGTACATCCATATAAGTTTTGGTATAACATAAAGAATTCATTTTTATAACACACATAATTATTGGTTTTCAATAATAAAGTGATATCATATTAAAAATCATTCGTTCTAATTCGTCATTATCACCAACAATTTAGAATAATAACTGTAAACTCCTTTCATCAAAATCAATTATAAAAAACTCATCGATGTTATTTACAAAATAAGCGATAGAAACTAACATAGTATTACATAGCATAAAATACATGTTGAATATTGTTCTCTTGTACATAAAATATATTTTCTTAACATAAAAAAGAGAGACACGACATAAAGATACATACATATTAACAAAGTTAATTGCTCTAACTTATAAATAGATTGATGGTTGATTTACCAAAAGCTCATGAGAAGTAATTATGAATCCCACTTCATCAGCCTGTGATTAGAGAAAGATGCATAACACATAAACTTAAAAAATGATCTCAAGTATACCTTTATAAACATACCTAAATTTGAACCTTGGTTAATGTCTAAAACTTTACATGTACCCAATTTGAGTTTACATGAATTTATATTTGGAAAAGTTGCAATTGCTTTCTTACATCCATGGAAGCACTCATATAACTCTTCAAACTCTAGAAATATAATCTATCATTTTCTGTTGACATATATGCAATATATAATCTACAAATTTCTTATATAGGATAAATATTTCATTTAACTCATCAATTAAATAACATGATTTGAAGAGTTTTAAAGTTACAAATCATAATATTTCAAGGAATCATAAATTAATTTGTATAAGTTGAATAGTCTTGGGAGTTTCAAATGCATGAGGTTCAAGGAAAAATGGTAGCTTTATAAGATATATATATATATATATATATATATATATATATATATATATATATATATATATATATATATATATATATATATATATATATATATATATATATAGGAATGAGTTCTATGGAAAACAAATAACTAGGGCAACATCTACCAGAACCAATAATCAAATGACATATGTCTATTTCTTTCTTCACAAGTAATGTATTGTGGAAGTGATGTGTTGTCATGTTTTTATTGGTTCAAATATGTGTTGCCCTAATCAATCATTTTCCATATAACTCTTCCCTATATATATATATATATATATATATATATATATATATATATATATATATATATATATATATATATATATAGATGGATAGATAGATAGATAGATAGATAGATAGATATAAATAAGAAGAAATGATGATGTTTTTTAGAAACGGGCATTTGATGGTATTAATAAGTGACAAGTTCGTTCTTTAAGGAATGCTTGGAAGAAGCTTTATTTGTCTTTCATTATTTTTTGTGGGACCACACTCACATGGAATCAACATTTAGTTTTTTAGTATGTTCACTATTGTTGTAGTCAATTCTGAATGTTTTTTTTTTTTTTTTTTTTTTTTTTAATTTGCTAGTTGAAGTATTTCAATTTTTATGACTAGTATTTTTCATTTGTGGTTTGAATTATTATGTTATAACATTTTTAATTAAAAATGGTATTTTGAACCCATATATTCATATTTACATCTTTTTTTTATTTGTTTGTACATATTTGAACATTATTACTTGCGTATGTATTGGTTAGTTCCCACACATAAAGTTATTTTTACCATCGCATATTAAAATGGACACCTATACATATGTTAATTCCACTACACATCAAAATACTTTTACCTACATATATTTTATGACACTTGTAAACCAACACTTTTTTGGGGACATGCCACATCATTTGACATGACATCATTGTACATTTGTACTCCAAGTCATAGTCGACATCACTATCCATGTCATCTAACAATTAAAACAAATTATAATACTTCCACATACACATAGTAAATAGTTTTAGCCACACATGCATGTGGATGTAGCTTAGTCTATACCTACACATACTCGATGTGTTGGTAATGATCTATATCTATAGGCCTAAAGCCAACATATAGTGACACTTAATTTATGTGTAGTTAACGATGACTACCAACACATAAAAGACTTATAGCTACACATAGTTTGTGTGGGTAAACACCCAAATTTCATGTAGTGAGGCCACAGTTATGATCTATAGGGTATCTCTTTTGTGGCGTCGGTATTAGCGGCGATGAATGGATGATTGTGGAGGTAAATTTCATTTTTAATTATTTTAGAACATTATCATTGACTATGAATGCCACTACTGATGTCACTGCAAATGCTAATGAACGACCTGAGATGTCAGCTGTTGGATTGAGGGATCTTATCAATAGATATGGTCTTTAGTTTAAGGATCATGTGGATTGGAATTAATGACTTTAATGATTACACATTTAGCCGTAACATTTAAATGCGCTGTTTGACATTTTTGTCATGTACGCATCCCTACATTGCAAAAATATTATTTTCCTCACTTTTAGATGTAATTTGTTAAGATTTTAGATATAAGTCTGTATATTATACGTGAACACTAATGCTCAGATATCAAAAAATCCTTCGTTTTCCTAATTCATGCCTCCTTTTTTGTCATTTTGTTATGTTTAAGTTTTAAAAACAGAAACTATTATAAAATTTAGTTTGTTACTTCTAATAGTAACCAGTATGTTCCCATTTTTATTGCATATTCACTTGATCATTATGATCAAAACAAGTTTTTTGTGACCACGTCTATTTTGGACTTTCTTAGACAGAAAGGGTTTTACTACTTTTCTTACCCAAACTTGTTATCACTTTCATTCTTGTATACTAAGCATCAAAAAGGCTTACTAAGCAATATTTTTTTTATCGGTTTCCCTTATTTTCTTTTTATTTTGCCTTTAAAATACCTCATATTTGAGGTTGCCAAACTTTTGTCTAACACTAGTATAATTCAACCCATATTTGCACAACTACATGTTAATTATCTCCTTATTTAACTTTTTTTTCTCTAATACACACAATCAAAACCATATATAGAAACTATATTTCAAAGAAGCACACCCATACCATCATTTAATTATGTATTTACCAAAAATGAGTCAACATACATGTTATTTGTCCATGTTATCATAATTTTTTCTTTAGCATGATGTATCAACCATTAGTAGGCTCATTTTACAATCTATATTTGATCTTTACATTCCAATAAATAAAAGATTTATATTCCTTGCATAGACATAAACTTGAACATATGACAACCACATGCTTCTTTTACATTTGTTTTATATTTGCTCTCTCTCTCTCTCTCTCTCTCTCGACTTTATCTTGATCTCTCTATCCTGCTCTTCTTTATTTGGTTATGGCGAATTGAAACAACCCATTCGACGGATGTATTTTTCTTATTTTGGACCCTACATACAACCCATGTGTATTATTTTCCATTTTCCTTTTCCATTGCTTGCATAAGCATAAACTTGAACATATTACGACCATGCTTCTTTTACATTTGTTCTATATTTGCATCCTCTCTCTCTCTCTCTCTCTCTCTCTCTCTCTCTTTACCCTTCTCTTTTTATTTTGATTGTGACGACTGACGAACTGAGACAACCGATTGGACGGATGTATTTTCTTATTTTGGCCCCCACAGAAAAACAGTGTATGTTATTTTTCATTTTCATTTTATATTACTTTTAAGACCTTATTAATTAAAAATAAAAATTACCGAATCGTTTTCAATTTTTTTAAACAAATAAATACTCTTATCGAATATGATGAAGGTATTTCATGGCACATTCCTTAGTTATTTTAACTAACAAAAGCCAAATTGTAGCCTTCCTAACATCTACATATTCGTTAGAGTCTTGTGGATATAAATAATATAATCATTTATCTACATTTTAGGATGTTATAACCAATGTTGTAAAAAAATGTTGGTAATAGCTCGACGGTGGACTCAGGTTAAATGATTAATCGGCTAGGTGAGAATTAATCAAGGACAATTAATTATTAAGAAAATGTTAAAAAAAATTAATAAATCCAACTTTAATCAAAATAATATAAGTAAATAAGCATAAAAGTTTAAGAACAAGTTTCAGAAACACAACTAATTATCATCCAAAATAAACATAACATGTTAATAATAAATTAAACAAGCACACCAAATCATCATCCAACAAATCCATAATAAATTTAAATAACATCCAATTCTTAAAGCATACACTTAACAATCACTTCCACCAATATATATATATTCCAAATCTAACGTAGTATCAGATTCCTCCCAGGCTACAAGGGATCACAAATCAGACCAATTTATCATGCATTTCCTGAAGCTATCCATAGCCTCATCTTAGCATGCAAACATCCCATATCAACATGTATGGCATTCTAGGATCCACTTACTTGAGCTCGGATGATTGCACACATCACACCCTCTTTTTCTTTATCAAAAATCTTTTAGAAAAATCATTTTCTTTCAAAACGATTACCAATTCGTCAGCTTGAGTTCAGACAAACTCAAGAGTATGTCCGAATCCCTCAAACCAAGTCTCTGATACCAATTTGTAACGCCCCAAAAATTCATAGTAAAATTTTCATTTTTAAAACGTTAAACCATTAAAATGAGTTGTTCCAAAACCAATCAAGTGATTATATCATTTAAACATCAAAGTAAAAGTTATAAATAGCAAATGACGAAAACGCCGAAAGTACTTGAAACCATAAACATATAAACGTTAGCATAAAGCTTAGTGAGTTCCCCAAAATACTAAATACCATAAATATCATTAAACCATAAATATCATTAGTCCAATCTTGACAATGGACCCACACTATAATAATGAGCCTAGCCCTTCCTAATCAATAGGCCCAACCCAACATACAAAGGGGCCTAGTCCATCATAAAATGGGCCTAGCCCAATATTCAATGGGCCTATCCCCCTTATGCATATAGGCCCGACCCTATATGCATGCCATTGGCCCCAACCTAACATATAATGGAAGCATCACAGTAAAGACAACTAGAATCTTACATAACACATCATAGTGGGCCGACATTGGTGCCTTCGACCTCCAGGTATAGTGAAGAGACTCACCTGAATCACACATCAGCTAAACCACAACTCAAAGCCTTGCAACCGTTGCTACAACACTCCAATCACATCATACAAGGTCCAACCTTAATCTACACACTAAAAGGAACCATCATGACAAATAATCAACCCAAGTCAAAAGTCAACATTAAAGCCAACATCCAACATTGACTTCAGTTAACCGCCACGTCTTGGCCTTCCTTAGGAATGTCGTGACTCTCATATAATTGATAAGATGGGAATTCCCAGTCGCCACAAATCACCAAGGGAATGAGAGCTAGGTTTCTCCGAGGTATAAGGGTGTTCGGAGCTGGTAATGAACCCTAAAAGTGGCATAGAGGGGCTTAAATACGAAGAAAACCCAAAAAGAATCATGGGTTGGGCCAGAATAGCTGCCATGCCATGGTGGTGCACTAAGACACACGATCCATATATATGATCAGTGCTATATCGTAGGCACCCTTGCACTATGTCGTGACATAGGGTTTCCCCAAAACTTTATCTTTAGTTCATGATAAGTGTTAGCTTAACCAATCTAGAACATGAGTGTTACATGTAAATTTCTTACATCATGTTATGTATTTATATTTGAGACTATTGGTAAAGAAATATAAGAATGTTGCAAGCACGGTAAAGGAATTGTAAGTATATTGTTGTTATCTATAAAGAAATGCAAGAAATAAACAAAGTATGTTTCTATTTCTTGCACGTGTTTTTTTTCTCCTAGTTATTTTTATGTGTCAATTGCAAGAAACAAACAAATTACTTTGTTATTTCTTTCATTTAAGATGATAAAAAATGCATGTTATAGTTTACTTCTCTTATTTTTTGTTATTATAGGAAGAAATGATGAAGTTTTTTTAGAAATGTGCATTTGGTGGAATTAATAAGTAACAAGTTCTTTCTTTAGGGAATGCTTGGAATAAGCTTTATTTGTTTTTCATTATTTTTTGTGGGATCGCAGTCGTATGGAATGGACATTTAGTTTTTTTTAGTATGTTCACTATTATTGTAGTCAATTCTGAATGTTTTTTTTGCTAGTTCAAGTATTCCATTTTTATGACTTGTATTTTTCATTTGTGGTTTGAATTATTATGTTATAATATTTTTAATTAAAAATGGTATTTGAACACATATATTCATGTTTACATCTTTATGTTTTTTATTTGTTTGTACACATTTGTACATTATTACTTGCATATGTATTGGTTAATTCCCACACATAAAGTTATTTTTACCATCACATGTTAAAATGGACACCTATACATATGTTAATTTCATAACACATCAAAATACTTTTACCCACACATATTTTATGACACTTGTAAACCAACACTTTTTAGGGGACATGCCACATCATTTGACATGGCATCATTGCACTCCACGTCAAAGTCGACATCACTAGCCATGTCATCTAACAATTAAAACAAATTATAATACTTCTACATACACATAGTAAATAGTTTTAGCCACACATGCATGTGTAGATGTAGCTTAGTCTATACCTACACATACTTGATGTGTTGGTAATGATCTGTATCTATAGGCGTAAGGCAACATATAGTGACACTTAATTTATGTGTAGTTAATGATGACTACCAACACATAAAAGACTTATAGCTACACATAGTCTGTGTGGGTAAACACCCAAATTTCTTGTAATGAGGCCACAATTATGATCTATAGTGTCACTACTAGAAATTTTAGTGCCTTGTAACTACAACACTTATAACAACTATGAATCAATAACATGAAAGAATGCATGATGCTTATTCTATAACAACAAAACTTCATCAAATACTTCATTCTAGCACTACAAATGGTCAACAAAGAATTGTAAAGCTTTGAAATCCCAATTTGAGTCCATTTTGGACTAGGATTTCCTTATTGGGCCTAATGGACTAATGAACTTCCAAATTATTTGTCTTGAATCTAGAACTCTCTAATGGGCCCTAAGTGGACCCATATACATGAAACATAATATTTTGGGCCTTAATGGGTCACAACCAAATTAATTTTAGCCCTATTAGGTCATAAAAATTACACTTTGATTTATTTGGGCCCAAACATCATCTAAAGTGAGTCATAATATGGGCTAAGCACTCAAGACCCAATTCTTTCTCTTTTCCCTCTCCATTATCGGCCCAAGCCCACAAATAAGGAGGAGTTGACTTTGTGTGTGCCAACTCATTTTTATTTAATGGTCTTCCATGCATACTATCATATTTCCATGCAACCATCTCATCAACCTTCTCTCTTCTCTCCTCTCTTCTTCTCTCGGCCGAACACAACACACACACACACATTCACAACAATTCATTCCATTCTCTTAAACTCTCACTAGAAAATCCTTACACTAATTCATCAAATTTTCGAGATTAAGGGAGATTTCAAGGAGATTTTTCCCACCAGCACATCATCTAAGTCACTAAACTCGAGATCTACCAAGAAGACTTGCTAGGATCGAAATTTTCTTCTTTTCTCTCTTCAAAACCGAAAACACAACTCATGGTGAGCTTCATACCCCTCTCTTTTTCGGTTTTCATATGTTTAATGGTGGAGAATACAAGAAAATGTGTAGATCTATGTGTATGTGTATGCTATGTGTGATTTTATGCATGTATGTGTGTGATTTTATGTGTTTTTGTGATAAATATGTAACCAAAAGGGGTGTTAATTCGAGATCTATGACATGAGAAAGGAAAAAAACATAATCTAAGTTATTTTACACTAAACAAGTCAAGAAAAATAGCTTATAAGGTTATGAGGAACATATTCTAACATAAAGCCCATTTTAGGGCTTAAATTGTCAAAAATACAAAACTTGGGTTAAAAACTATCAATTCACGGTTTCTTGAGGGTCAAAAGAGTCAAAACAGTTTCTATAATCATTTTTCTGAATATTGGGATTTTCAAAGGACTTGAAATGCAAAAATTTAGCTTAATGGGCTAAATTTGGGCTTTTCGGCCCAATAAGCCCATAATTGCGAAATTTGAAGTTTTAAGGGGCTGAATTGTAACATTCTGCAAAACAGGAGATAAGAAGTGAAATAAAACTATTTAAAAGGTCAAAAATGCTTTTCAATTCCAAGAAGGATAAAAATGTAAACTTTTTATATTTTGGGCCAAAACTATAAAAGTTGCGAAATAGGGGGTTCTAACCGAGAAACTCCATTCTGGAAGGGCTAAAGCTGTTTACAAAATAAATTTTGGGTTAAATATGTCTTTTCAACAAGTTTATGATACAAAAGTGTCAAGAAAATGTTTTAAGGACTAAAAATGAAATTCTTTTATATAAAGGACTAAAAGTGTTATTTTTATAAAAGAAAGGTAGTGAAAAGGTCAAAATCATACTTTTAAACAAATTAATTCATTAAGACAAAATACAAGATACCCGACTAGCAACAAAATGGAAAACGAATACACCTTCAATACCAAATATCGTTTTAAACGAATTGATTCGGTCTCGAATCAATACAAAACAACAATAGCTAAATCAAAACTCTCCAATAGATATGTGATGACTAAAAGGAATAAACCTACAAAATTTGAGCTTATGAGTTTCAAATCATGCTTGTTGGGCCTTGCAAGCCCGTGAACATGATCTTTGGGCCCAAAGGGATAACGCACAATATTTTATAAAAGGACTTTCAATAGCTTTTATGTGCTAGCGGGCCAAAGTGTCTCGTTAGAAAAACTAGTAAGGTCACAGTAATCAAATGCGAGTTGGACCATCGTGTCTTTCACATCTACGACAGCCTAAGGTACTTACGATAGTAGTGGGACATAATGCCCCCTTCTCTTCGTTTGCTAAGGCTTACGAGAAATCAAAGTAGATAGAATTAGGACGATATACAATATGGATTAATCAATATTCATTCGTTAAGACAATACAAAATCAGTAATCACGAATACATTTCAACATCGGGAAACATCGGGTTTTCCAGGGAATTCAATACTACTCACTCGAAATCTTATAACTATAATACAAAATACCCTTCATATATATATGTTTTTGAAATCATTCATGCATCAACTTATGGATCTTCACACTTTGATAAACAAAAGTCTTTTAAGAAAATATCGGATTTTCTGGGTTTTAAAAACTACACAAATAATTTTATCACAACATTGCTTATGAACTCAACAACATTTGATATGTTTATGTTTTCCAAAGAAACTTGTATTCTCAGGTAACAGGTAAGTGGAAGAGTAATGTGAAATAATGTTAAGATATTATGTTGTTAGAAGTACTCAAACAATTTATGTTATGAATGTGTAATGTTAAAACAATGCACTTGATGTGAACAATTCCAGTTGTAATATATTGATGCATGGTGACGTTTATGTTATGATTCATGTAGATTCATTGTGATGATATTCAATTAAAGTCATGTGAGCCCTCGGACATTTCCGCCGTCTGGTTTGGGGGTGTGACATATAGGGTATCTCTTTCGTGGCATCGGTATTAACGGCGACGAATGGATGAATGTGGAGGTAAATTTCATGTTTAATTATTTTATAACATTATCATTAAGTAGGAATGCCACTATTGATGTCACTGCAAATGGTAATGTATGACATGAGATGCCAGCTGTTGGATTGATCTAGATATCTTATCTATAGATATGATCTTTAGTTTAACGATCATGTGGATTGGAATTAATAGCTTTAATGATGACACACATAGCCGTGACATTTAAATATATTGTTTGAAATTTTTGTCATGTACGCATCCCTACATTGCATAAATATCATTTTCCCCACTTTTAGATGTAACTTGTTAAGATTTAAGATATAAGTCTGTATAATATATGTGAATACTAATGCTTAGATATCTAAGTTCATTTATTATCATAATTAATGCCTTTTTGTTTTTGTCATTTTGGTATGTTTATGTTTTAAAAATAGAAACTATTATAAAATTAGGTTTGTTACTTTTAATAGTAACCAATATGTTCCCAATTTTATTGCATATTCACTTGATTATCAATATGATCAAAACGAGTTTTTTGGTTGACCACGTCTATTTTGGTCTTTCTTAGACAGAAAGGGTTTTACTACTTTTCTCGCCCAGACTTGTTATCACTTTCATTCTTGTATACTAAGTATAAAAAAAAGGCTTATTAAGCAATATCTTTTTTGTCATTTTCCTTTATTTTTATCTTTTTTCCTTTAAGATTCCTGATATTTCTTTTTTGTCATTTTCCTTTATTTTTATCTTTTTCCTTTAATATTCCTGATATTTCAGGTTGCTAAATTTTTGTCCAATACTAGTATAATTCAACCCATATTTGCACAACTACATGTTAATTAACTCCTTATTCAATTTTTTTCTAATACATACAATCAAAACCAAAGTATATATATCAAAAAAGCACACCTATACCATCATTTAATTCTATACAAAACCGGATATACAAAGTATATTTCAAACAAGCACACCCATACCATCATTTAATTATATATTTACAAAACATGAGTCAACATACAAGTCAATTTTCCGTATTATCATAATTTTTTCTTTAGCATGATGTATCAACAATTAGTAGACTCATTTTACCATCTATATTTGATCTTTAAATTCCAGTAGGTAAAAGCTTTATACTCCTTGCATAGACATAAACTTAAACATATTACAATCACATGCTTCTGTTACATATTTTCTATATTTGCATTCATTCTCTCTCTCTCTCTCTCTCTCTCTCCCTCTCTCTCTTACTCACTCACTCTCTCTCTCTCTCTCTCTCTCTCTCTCTCTCTCTCTCTTTTGACCGTATGTTGATCTCTCTATCATTCTCTCTTTTTTGGATTTGGTGAACCGAGACAACCCATTAGACGGGTGTATTTTTCTCATTTTGCCCCCCCACATACAACCCATGTGTATTAGTTTCCATTTTCCTTTTCCATTGCTTGCATATTCAGAAACTTGAACATATTATGGCCATGATTCTTTTACATTTGTTCTATATTTGCATCCTCCACCCCCCCCCCCCCCCCCCCCTCTCATTTTGTTTTTAATGAATTGAGACAACCCATTGGACATATGTATTTTGTTAATTTGACCCTTAAAGAAAAAATGTGTACATTATTTTCCATTTTCATTTTCTATTACTTTTAATACCTTATTAATTAAAAATAAAAATTATTGAATTGTTTTCAATTTTTTTTAACAAATAGATACTCTTATTAAATATGATGAAAATATTTCGTGGCCCATTACTTAATTATTTTAACTAAAATAAGCCAAATTGTAGCCTTCGTAAAATTTTCATATTCGTTAGAGTCTTGTGGATATAAATAATATAGTCATTTATCTAAATTTTAGGATGTTAGAACCAAAGTTGTAAAAAACGTTTTGTGATAGCTAGACGGTAGATTGAGGGTCAAAGGATTAATCGGCTTGGCGAGGATTAATAAGAGACCACTGATTATTAAGAAAATGTTCAAAAATTTATAAATCCAACATTAATCAAAATAATATAAGTAAATAAGCATAAAAGTTTAATAACAGATTTAAGAAACTGTAACACCGTAAAAATTAAAACAATTTTTCACTTTTTCAAAACACATTTTTCATTCACAATTATTAATAAAATCTCATTGTATCATATCTCTGTTCTACAAAACATTTCCCAAGATCAAAATACATAAAACTCCATGTTTGTGTACGAATCATGCCGACGCCTTCCCGCGCTCCTCACTAGTACCTGAAACACATAACACAAAACACTATAAGCACAATGCTTAGTGAGTTCCCTAAGATACCACACATAACACAAACTAGCCACTCGAGGCTATAACTCTGTGGGCCCTAGGGCCCTAACTCTGTGGACCCTCTGGTCCTAACTCTGTGAACCTTCCAGTTCTAACTCTGTAAACTCTGGATCATACACAACATAAATCACATAGAAATAATGCAGTGCATCACAATCACATAAATATCATACATGATACTCTGTCATATAACTCTGCATACAAGATACTCTATCATATAACTCTATTTACCACTCTAGGTAAAGTATAGTGAGAAGACTCACCTCGGATGTCTCGGTAATATCTCGCTCGTGTAACACTGATCTAGCCTCTGCCTAAACCCATAAATGATCATCCCAATTAATAACGGCTTTCCCGGCTAGACTAAATCCTCACACGTCCTCTAAGAATGCTAAAAGACCATTTTACACTTCAAACAGTTCACAAGTCCAATTGTTGACCATACCCTAAAAGTCAACAAAAGTCAAAGGTCAACTCTTTGACCAGACTTGTCGAGTGCACAATTGTGACTCGGCGAGTTCGGTGGCGAACTCAAGTCCTCAAACTCCCCAATGACTCACTGAGTCACTTCCCCAGCTTAGCGAGTCACCAACTGAGTGATTCATGGGGGAAAAGTGTCCTACTCGGCGAGTTCATGCCATGCTCAAACTCAAATGACCTCTTGAGGTCAGATCCGTTCCTCTAATCCATAGATCTGGCCTCCTTAAGCAATATAAGAACATAAAGTTTGGATCTTGATGCCCAAGCAAGGACCTAATGGCTCTATTTGAAGAAATGGCCTCAATATGCCATCCTAAGCTGCTATCCCCCAATGACACCCATAAAGATCAAGGAGTTAAGGTCTCTGGACCTCTTTGGATCCAGATCCAAAGTCTCAACACAAGAAGGGACCAATTGCTTCACAATTCGTACTCTAAAGGGGGCTAGAAACCCTAACTCTCATGATTAACACCTAAACTGAAGAAGGATCGAATATGTACCTCAATATGAAGTCCCTAGGCTCTAAAATTTGTAGAATAGCACCCTCTTTAGTTTCCTCTTGCCTTGGTCACCTTCTTCTTGCAAAAACACCCACACAAGGATCAAAAATGGCCTCTTATTCCTCACAAACGCTCTAGATCTCTTAGGGTTTCGCTCAGGGGTCTGGTAGCCGCAAATGGTGACTATAAGCCCCTTTAAATAGGTCCCAAATGCCGGGGATTAGGGTTTCATTAACAGCGCGGACTCGCCGAGTCCACTAGTCGACTCGCCGAGTCCGGTCATTAACCCGGATAGAATTCGCGATCCTACTCGACGAGTCTAAGCGTCAACTCGCCAAGTCCCTCCAATATCTCCAAGATAAATGAATAAATAATGTACCTGGAAATCCGGATATTACAATTCTCTCCCATTAGAATCAGACTTCGCCCTCAAAGTCTCATTCCACAAAGAACTCTGGATACTTCTCACGCATCTCTAACTCCGGCTCCTAGGTCAGCTCGGAACCCTTCCGAAGTTGCCACTGGACCTGAACCAATGGCACCTCCTTGTTTCTCAAGACCTTGATCCTTCTATCCCGAATCACGATCGGCCTCTCAACATAGTTCAGGCTCGCATCCACCTGAAATTCCTCTAATGGAACCACTGCCAACTCATCGGCGATACACTTCCTCAACCGAGACACGTGGAAGGTATCATGAATCTGACTCAACTCTGCAGGTAGCTCCAAACAGTACACTACCTTGCCCACCCTGGCGGTCACCCTGAAAGGACCAATATATCGAGGCCCCAACTTGCCCCTCTTCCTGAATCGGATCACTCCTTTCCAAGGAGATACCTTCAGGAGTACGAAGTCACCAACTTGAAACTCGAGCTCCGAGCGACGCCTGTCTGCGTAGCTCTTCTGACGACTCTGAGCCGTCAGTAACCTCTGCCTGACCTGCTATATCTGCTAAGTCGTCTGAAGTACTATCTCTGTACTACCCATCACACACTGCCCGACCTCACCCCGACAAATGGGAGTCTGACACCTCCTCCCGTACAACAGCTCAAAGGGTGGCATACCGATGCTCGAATGATGGTTGTTGTTATAGGAAAACTCAGCCAAAGGTAAATATGTGTCCCAACTCCCTCCGAAGTCTAGTACACATGCCCGAAGCATGTCCTCGAGCGTCTGAATCGTCCGCTCGCTCTGCCTGTCGGTCTGTAGGTGGTATGTGGTGCTAAAATGCAGACTCGTACCCAACTCCTCATGAAATTTCTTCCAGAACCTGGAAGTGGAATTTTATATCTCGATCTGAGACGATCGAGATCGGCACTGCATGCCGTGATACCACCTCCCTCACGTACAACTCTGCCAACCTCTCAGCGGAAGAGCTCTCACTGATAGCAAGGAAGTGAGCGCTCTTCGTCAACCTGTCCATAATCACCCAAATTGCATCGATGCCCCTTGCAGTCCTCGGCAATTTGGTGATAAAATCCATGGTAATCTGTTCCCACTTCCACTCGGGAACCTCCAATGGCTGCAACTTACCATGCGGTCTCTGGTGCTCGGCCTTAACCCTGCGACAGGTCAAACACCTCTCAACGAACCAAGCAACATCCCTCTTCATATATGGCCACCAATACTCTCTCTTCAGGTCCAAATACATCTTAGTGACCCCAGGATGGATCGAAAACCTTGATCTATGCGCCTCCACCATCAAGATGGTACGCGTTCCGCCCACAAACGGTACCCAAATCCGACCCTGAAAGGTCATAGGCCCTCGGCTATCGGTGACGAACTCCGATACCTGCCTGATAACCTGCTCTCTCTTACGGTTCTCTGGTCTCACAGCCACAACCTGGGCCCCTCGAATGGTGTCAAACACTGGAGTCATCACTATCAGTCTCATACAAACGTCTCGTATCGGGGCACCCTCCACCCTACGACTCAGGGCATCGGCTACAACATTAGCCTTGCCCGAGTGGTACAGGATCTCATAATCGTAATCCTTCACCACATCCAACCATCTCCTTAGGCGCATGTTCAGGATGGGCTGATCCATCAAATACTTCAAGCTCTTGTGGTCCGTGTATATGGTACACCGAACCCCATACAGATAGTGACGCCAGATCTTGAGAGCGAACACTACTGCCCCTAGCTCCAGATAGTGGGTGGGATACCTCGTCTCATGAGGCTTCAGCTGCCTCGATGCGTACGCTATCACATGCCCTCTCTGCATCAGCACCGCTCCTAGCCCTGATATCGATGCGTCACAATACACCACAAAATCCTCCATCCCCTCCGGAAGGGCTAACACCGGGGCTTCGCATAGTCTCTGGCGAAGTGTCTCGAAGGAGGCCTGCTGCTCTGGGCCCCATGAAAAAGCAACACCCTTCCGAGTCAATTTGGTGAGTGCCACGACGATCTTGGAGAAATCCCTGATGAATCTCCTATAATAGCCAACCAACCCTAGGAAACTCCTGATCTCGGTGGGGGATCTCGGCACCTCCCAACTCATCACTGCTTCAACCTTGGCCGGATCGACAAAAATCCCATTCTGGTTAACGAGGTGCCTAAGGAACTGGACCTCTTGTAACCAGAAATCACACTTGGAGAATTTAGCGTAAAGCCTCTCCGATCTCAAAACTCCATGGATCTCCCCCAAATTCTCCTCATGCTGCTCTCTGGATTTCAAATACACCAATATATCGTCGATGAACATGATCACCGAGCAATCCAACATCGGCCTGCACACTCTGTTCATGAGATCCATGAACGCCGCCAGTGCATTGGTGAGCCCGAAAGGCATCACCACGAACTCGTAATGCCTGTAACGAGTCCTGAACGCTGTCTTCTGGATATCCTCATCTCGCACCCTCATTTGATGATATCCAAACCTCAAATCGATCTTGGAGAACCAAGATGCTCCCTGCAACTGGTCGAACAAATCGTCGATCCTCGACAACGAGTAACGATTCTTGACCGTCAACTTGTTCAACTCCCGGTAATCAATGGACATCCGGTGTGAACCATCCTTTTTCTTGACAAAAAGGATAGGCGCTCCCCACGGCGAGCTGCTCGGCCGAATAAACCCCTTCCCCAGCAGCTCCTAAATCTGGGAGGTTAACTCTTGCATCTTTGGAAGTGCAAGGCGATAGGGCGCCTTGGCGATAGGTGCTGCCCCCGGAACCAAATCGATATGAAATTCTACCTGCCTCTCAGGAGGCACGCCCGACAACTCCTCTGGGAAAACATCCGGGAACTCTCGCACTATCAGAACCTCATCAACTGACCTCGGCCTCCCTGAATCAACCCTCGTATCCAGCACATACACCACAAACCCATTACAGCCCTGTTGTAGACTCTGCCTCGCTCTAGCGGCCGAAAAAAATGCTGACCCAAAACGTGTAACCTCGCCGTACACCGTAAGAACTCCCCCACTAGGGTCTCGTATGGTCACCAACTGTCTCTCGCAGTTGATAACCGCTCCAAATTTGCTCAACCAGTCCATGCCCACGATGACACAGACACCTCCCATCGCAATAGGAACTAAATCAATCGGAAACTCAACGCCGAAAATCTCGAGTACACACCCTCGGATCACCTCTGTGGCATACACTTCCCTCTCGTCAGCTGTGAAAACTCTCTGAGGTCGACTCAACGCCTCTCGGCTAATACTGATGTGCTGACTAAAAGCCAAAGATACAAAAGACCGACTCGCACCCGAGTCAAATAACACCAAGGCAGGTACAGAACTCACAAGAAAAGTACCTACGCATAAAATAATATGAACACAATATCTCAAACATCAAAATAAATACATGAAAGAATACATACCAGCTACGACATCGGGCGCTGCACGGACCACCTCCGCGGTCAACTGGAAGGCTCTCCCTCGTGCCTTCGGTGCCTCGGCCTTCACTGGCCGCCTCTCGATAGATCTGATAGCAGCAGGGGAAAATCCCTGAGGTGCTCCCTGTGCTGATCCCCGAAGCTGCGGACACTCTGCCTTCCGGTGTCCGATCTGGTTGTAGTGGAAACAGACTGCGAACCCTTTGGGGCAATCCTTGGCCATATGCCCCTCCTTGCCACACTTGTAGCAAGACCCCACTCTGCAAACCACATCATGACACTGCCGCACTTGCCACAAGTGTGGCCCTTCTGGTTCCCTGATCTGGGATCGGCGGGCTTGGCCCGCTTGGCTGCCAGCTGAGGCTGTGCCGATCACCGATCCGTCCCCTGAGACTCCGCCTCCTCCCTAGTTTGAGTCTCCATCTCTATCTCCCTCTTCCGAGCATTTGCATGAAGCTCGGCAAATGTCCGGTACGACGAGTTCGCCGCGAACTCTCGTATATCCCTCCTCAAAATGCTCAAATATCGGCTCATACGTGCCTGCTCAGAGGACACGTGCTCTGGGCAGAACATCGCCCGCTCATGGAACATCCTCGTAATCACTATAACAGACTCAGTACCCTGCTTGAGGGCAGAAACTCCTGGGCCAAACACTCCCTCTCCACCTGGGGAACGTACTCATCTCGGAACATAGTAGTGAACCTCTCCCAGGTCACTGCAGCAAGCTCAGCAGGCGAATAGTGTGCTGACACAAACTTCCACCAGTCCTTCACTCCCAAGCGAAGTTGGTTCAATGCGAACCGGACTCTCAAATGCTCTGGACAAGAGCATGTAAAGAAACACCCATCGATGTCTGAAATCTACCTCATCGCTGCAATCGGATCTTGAATCCCATCAAACTCTAGTGGTTTTGTGTTGCTAAACTCCCGGAACAGCAACGCATCACCACCCGGCGGTCTAGCCGCAGCTACAGCTGCAGTGGCCGCAACAACAACAACATCAGAAGGAGCAGCATATCGCTCATCGAAAGTCTCTATCAGCGTGGTCTTGATAGACCCAAACATCTCTAGTATCTCTGCCCTGATGGCCGCATCCACCTCCTCATGAATGATCCTACGGATCTCCTCATCACTAGTACCACTGCTCTTTGGTGTGTGGCGTGTCCCAATCATGATCGCTCTCTCTGAAATACAACATAAAAATATCAGGGACTCGCTCGAGTATACCCACACTCAAATACTCCACCCTACTAGTTCCGTGGTACTCTATGGATTCTTATTTGGACTGTGCACTGACCCGGTGTCTTCAGTAGTACGGGCCCAATACTACCGTCCACACCGCATCAGCATTCACCCCAAGTCCTCCTCCTAGAGTCCCAAATCTCAAGTACTCTACTCTCTCTAATCATATGCTACTCGCTAGCACATCTCTCATAAGCTCCTCGCTGCTATCTAAACACTCTCAAGCATCCCTAGCAGCAAAACTCCTAGACTAAGGCATCACATATCAGGCCACTCTAGTCCTAATAAGAATACCTAGTCTACTCTGGCATGCATAATATAACTCATCATATAACATAGCATATCATATCTCATAACACTTATTGTAATGGTATTTTGGGAAATAACCGTTCGGGCGCTGGCTGTTCGTACACACAGCTCTGATCTGTTTGTCTCGAAAGCTCTTTTTACTCTTTTGAAAATTATTTTATTTTCGAAATTTCCTCAAATCCTCAGTTTGAGTTCAGATACGCCCGAAGGTGCATCCGAATCCCTCAAACCAAGGCTCTGATACCAACTTGTAACACAGTAAAAATTAAAACAATTTTTCACATTTTCAGAACACATTTTTTATTCACAATTATTAATAAAATCTCATTGTATCATATCTCTGTTCCACAAAACATTTCCCAAGATCGAAATACATAAAACTCCATGTGTGTGTACGAATCATGTCGGCGCCTTCCCGCGTTCCTCACTAGTACCTGAAACACATAACACAAAATACTATAAGCACGAAGCTTAGTGAGTTCCCCAAGATACCACACATAACACAAACTAGCCACTTGAGGCTATAACTCTGTGGGCCCTAACTCTGTGGACCCTCTGGTCCTAACTCTATGAACCATCCGGTTCTAACTCTATAAACTTTGGAACATACACAGCATAAATCACATATAAATAATGCAGTGCATCACAATCACATAAATAGCATACATGATACTCTGTCATATAACTCTACATACAAGATACTCTATCATATAGCTCTATTTACCACTCTAGGTAAAGTATAGTGAGAAGACTCACCTCGGATGTCTCGGTAATATCTCGCTCGTGTAACACTGATCTAGCCTCTGCCTAAACACATAAACGATCATTCCAATTAATAACGGCTCTCCAGGCTAGAATAAATCCTCACACGTCCTCTAAGAATGCTAAAAGACCATTTTACCCTTCAAACAATTCACAAGTCTAATTGTTGACCATACCCTAAAAGTCAACAAAAGTCAACGATCAACTCTTTGACCAGACTCGCTGAGTGCATAATTGTGATTCGGCGAGTTCGGTCGCAAACTCAAGTCCTCAAACTCCCCAATGACTCACCGAGTCACTTCCCCAACTCAGCGAGTCACCAACTGAGTGATTCATGGGGGAAAACTGTCCTACTCTCCGAGTCTGTTCTTGGACTCGGCGAGTTCATGCCATGCTCAAACTCAAATGACCTCCTGAGGTCAGATCCGTTCCTCTAACCCATAGATCTGGCCTCCTTAAGCAAGATAAGCACATAAAGTATGGATCTTGATGCCCAAGCAAGGACCTAATGGCTCTATTTGAAGAAATTGCCTCAATATGCCATCCTAAGCTCATATCCCCCAATGACACCCATAAAGATCAAGGAGTTAAGGTCTCTGGACCTCTTTGGATCCAGATCCAAAGTCTCAACACAAGAAGGGACCAATTGCTTCACAATTCATACTCTAAAGGGGGCTAGAAACCCTAACTCTCAAGATTAACACCAAAACTGAAGAAGGATCGAATATGTACCTCAAAATGAAGTCCCTAGGCTCTAAAATCCGCAGAATAACACCCTCTTCAGTTCCCTCTTGCCTTGGTCACCTTCTTCTTGCAAAAACACCCACACAAGGATCAAAAATGGCCTCTTCTTCCTCACAAACGCTCTAGATCTCTTAGGGTTTCGCTCAGGGGTCTGGTAGCCGCAAATGGTGACTATAAGCCCCTTTAAATAGGTCCCAAACCTCGGGGATTAGGGTTTCATTAAACAACACGGACTCGCCGAGTGCACTAGTCGACTCGCCGAGTCCGGTCATAAACCCGGATAGAATTCGCGATCCTACTCGGCGAGTCTAAGCGTCAACTCGCCGAGTCCCTCCAAAATCCCCACGATAAATGAATAAATAATGTACCTGGAAATCCGGATGTTACAGAAACACAACTAGGTATCATCCAAAATAAACATAAAATGTTAATAATAAATTCAACAAGCACACCAAATCATCATCCAACAAATCCATAATAAGTTTAAATAGCATAAAAATGAAATATAATTTCTTCTAATCTTCTCTGCATACTTTCATCATTTGAAGCCTCATACTCGTCTTCTTCTAACACTTGCTCCTCACTCGCGAACTCAAAATCTTCATCGGAAAGTTCAATCACTCCCGGCGTAGTCGAAGCATTAGAAGTCCTTGATTAATTGTCAACTGTTATCATAACCTATGTAAAAAATGTCAATTATTATGTTCTTCGTCTCTATGTTTGATAGTTGGATACAAATCATAACAAAAAAAGGACACCATCCATAGGTTTCAAAATAGAAGGGCTATCATGAATTACAAAATATATCAATAACCAATTTGAATCAAATACTAAAAAAATCAGCTTAACCCTCCATATAATCAGTAAATAAAATAAGGAGAAGTGGAGACTAACCTTTTGCAGATGACAACACAACGGCACTGGTGTCGATGAGATTCCAAAGGAACACACGGCATCGGAGGAGGTGCATATGACGTCAAAAGATGATTAGACTTTGGAGTCGAGAAGCTTCAAAAGGCGACGACTGACATGCTTCGATGGTGAGATGGATGTTGGAAGGGACTGCAACGACGTGAATGGAAGAAGAAGATGTCGACGTCGTTAAAGGAAGAAGAAAATGTTGGCATTCAGTTCATTCTTTCATTTGTAGAGAGAGAGAGAGAGAGAGAGAGAGAGAGAATTTCAAAAATGAAATAGACCGAATACGATGGAATAAAGGAACACAATGAATAATTGTTACACTTTGATAGTTTTGCCCTTAAAAGTTTTTTTTTTTTAAAATAATTTTCATTGACTTGAGTTGACCGATTAGAGTGCCTAGACCCGATTATCTCTGGCTTTGACCACGTCCGATTATAGAAGTTGATTAGCTATACATGTCATCGTTGGAGGACGACCAAGGGCCTAGGCGCCGATTAAACGGCCTCCTAGGTAGATATTTGCAACGCTGGTTACAACTGTACAATTTAAATCATCAGATACATCTTTATTTGTTTATGGCTTTATTCTGATGGTATCTTGATTTTAATATTTTTTTACAATGGATAATCACACATGTGGGAATAAGTGTAACCAATCAAACATACTATTCTTTCTTGGATGATAAGTGAGGAGTAGTTGCCTATGCATAATTTTGATAGGAAATGATTATATTTGCATTCAAGTCATTGTTTGGATTGTGCCTGAATATTTTTTATGTTTTTTTTTTTTACCATATTTCCCAAGTGATATTGTGAAACAAGGTTTATAACCGATTGAATTATAAAAATGGGTGGAATTATGTTTTATTCCTACTTATTTCAATATCATTTCCATCTATAAATTGTTATTTATTTATTTATTTTACATAGACATAGACATAGCAGGAAACGAGCTTCTACCACAACCTCTTATTGGAGGTTAATAATTATCCACTTAAATTTGAACGAAATTCATCGTTTGATTTAGTGATTTTCATGAATATTTTCATCATATTGATGCTTGTGATTGACAATTTGTTTAGAGATGCCACAATAGTGGTTTCTTTTTCATAGATTTCTAGCCGTTACATTAAGTTTAGTTTCATTTAAACTTGGTTGGATATATTAGTGTTAATAGGTGTATCATGGCTCATTAATCTTCCACATACAAAATAAATATTAAGCTTGCATTAAAGTAGCATATAAATATACATGATATAAGAAAAACTTTTTGTTGCAAAAGAAAGGACTGAATTGTTACCCACGAAGTATTGATTTCACAGATGGCACACTTAATTTAGCAACACATTGATTCATATTGTATAAATTAAATCAAACTAGGAACATACAAAACCATTTGGGACTTCACCGCCACAGACATTAACGAGCAAGCTAAGAGATACTGGTACATTAAGATTGATCCCTAGGACGTTGGCTTTGATTGCAGTGCACAAACAGACGGCAGCCTCAAGGTCGGCAAGTCCTTGGATAAGAGAGCAACATGGCTTCACCGGTGGTGAACCTAACTCAACTTTGACCAATCCCCCTAGAAGATTAGCACAAACCCCCAGTTTCAAGGCGTCTCTAGGGCAGGTTTCTGTATTTGGGTTTGTGTTTGGTACTGTGTTCGGGTTAGAGTTGGGATTGGGGTTGGGGGTGTTGTTCGTGTTAGTGTTGGGGTTGGGGTTTTGGTTAGTGTTAGGGAAGGGGTTGGGGTTGCTGCTTGGGTTTGTGTTGGGTTTTTGATTTGGATTGAGGTTGGGTTCTGGTATGTCGGACGTCGCACAGCCACTAACCATGATGCAGAATAAAAGGTTGAAAGCTATGACCAGAACAACGGACACATTACTCTTCGATGCCATGCCGAAATCGGTTATGAAAACTTTGTCAATTATGGTAAAGGAAGAGTGTGATGGAGTAAGGGTACAATGGAGCATTATATAGGTCTCTTTGGAGTAATAATTTTTGTTTAAATATATTCCATTTAGTAATTGAGTCAAATTAGCATGTTATAGTTTTTGCTGCCACCAACCCATGCACATCAAAGCGTTGAAAGTCCTTTTTAAAAAAAAAAAAAAAAAAAAAAAAAACCCAGAAGCATTATACTAATTGCAAATAACAAATATATATGTGCTCCAATGGATTAAACTTTAACAGGGTATATATATTATCTTATATATCTGTTGTTCAAATCTTTTTTAGTGTTATATATATCTACTAAAGATTCAAATTGCGTGGTACGTATATGTGCTTTGCATGTAGGGTTATGGAAACACATTTTTGCTTCTGTATAGTTTTCTAAAATTGAATATGTTTTATGTTTTATATATAAATGGGTCGGCTACAATGAAAAATAAAGAAAAAGTTAGTACGCAATAATTTTGTAAAAGTTACCGATTACATAGAAGAGGTGAAAACATCAAACCCTTTCAATGTCCAGTAAATGTCTACTATATAAAGTCACAGACCACGTTTAGGTTTTTCCATTTTCTAAATGGATGTAAGTCACGCTATCATAGAATAATTAGAAGAGAGGGACTTCGAATCATTCCCATGATTTCAATATTTGTCGAATCATTCCCATGATTTCAATGTTTGTCACATGAAAGATTTTTGGCATCTTAAATATAAATATAGTCAATAAACAATTGCTTTGAAGCAGGCGAGGGATATGTGTATTAACTGACTCAAGATATTAGGATTGAAGACACTTAATTATAATTTTAATAAAATTGTAAGTAAATTCAATATAAAACTAATTCTAAATGGAAATTATTAGCCACGACATTCTAGAGTTGTTAGATCAACGGCACATTTCTACGACGGTAATTAAAAGTTAATTATATGAAAATGTTGTTAGTTTAGCGAAATATATTGCATTGCAGCCAAACACACTTTAAATGTTTAATAGCATATATTATGAGCAATTTAAAATGACAGATTTTTGTTGGGAATCAACTATTAGTTGATGATTGTTATACATTCTCTATCTTTTGCTGGCAAGAAGGAAAAAGAATTAGTAACAAACCGGTTAGTAAACAAATCATATATATACTCATAGAAAACTAATTATTTTTATATTTGGTTTTATATGAACCATTTATACGAACCAATTTACGAAGGATGTCCAAAATAGAGAACCAAAAGATATCCTTGTAACATTTTACAGTACCGGAGTGCAACTGATAACCGTACATGTTTGAAACTTGTAGAAGTACCATAAAACACTACACACATATATTTTATTATTATATGTTTTTTTTTATTTAGAGAGAGTAAGAAAAGCTAAAAGAAAAAAAAAACTAAACCCATTAAGGTTTTTTCACGAACTATGAAAAAAAAAACATTCCAACTTTGTTTCTTCTATCACAACATTCTCGTTTTTTTTTTTTTTTTTATATATATTTTTTAATAGGATGATTGAATCATGTCTCTACATCTTCAAGATATATCGAACAAAATTGTAATGATTCATTAGTGACCCAACTGATTCATTAGTGACCCAACCATCAACTATATAACCTTCCAGCCGCTCCTTATTTATGACATAATTTTTTAGTTTTTTCATATAATTTGCTAAGTAATACATCCATCTTATACATACTGGATCTGCAAATATATTCATAGGTAGATGCAAAACTAAATGAATTACAATGTCAAAATACCCAAGAGGACATATCACTTTTAATTCAAATAAGATTCTAATAAATGTTGCCTTCACTTCCCCAGTATTCTTCATCAACAGTGTTCTCGAGCAAAGTTGTTTAAAAACATACAAAGCTCTATTGTTGGTGCATAAGTATTCTTGTCCGAAAACCTTCTAACTCCAATTGGTATCACGCGTTGCATAAGAATAAAATTGTGACTAACAACCATATATTTTTTAATATATAATCATGTTAGATGTAAACCTATGAGGTCGTTCCAGCCAAACAATGTTAGTATTAATTTCTCTTGCATTCTTAATCATGTTAGATGTAAACATATGAGGTCATTTAACATTTTAATAAATTCACTAGCATAGGATAATAAATCTAATTTTTGAATACGTTACCTCATATGTAAATGTGTATTACACGATTGGTTGTTTATAAATAATTCAACAGCATTTCCCTTACCTCCCTCCCAAATGTGTGTGTGTGTGTATATATAAATATATATATATATATATATATATATATATATATATATATATATATAGAGAGAGAGAGAGAGAGAGAGATAGAGAGAGAGAGAGAGAGACTCAATGAGCAAAAAGAAACTAACAAGTGTATATTTCTTAAAATATAATCATGTAATAAAACTTTACATCCTAAGTCGGGTAAATTATTCAAAAAACAGTATTGAAATTGAAGACAACTTGAAATTAATTTCTTAATCAATTTCGGGTAGGTATTTCGATGCTTTTGATGATTAAAACAAAAATAGTTAATGTAAAAAAAAACCTACTTTTATATTATCGAATTGTACTTTAATAAATAACTTGTTAGATTTAGTGTCTAACATTTCTGATTTTTAGTTTTTTCGTATTATATTATATTAGTTATTTTAAATATTATTCATAAAACAGTCGTTTGACTAAAAGACTCAACCATCGAACGGTTAGACTTAGACGACAGGTGCACAATAGGGCCAAATCAATAACACTGAGATTATTTAACCTTCGTAGCATGTAAGTTAACGTATTCACTTAATAGTTAACTCACATCAACAAGAGTCCCACAAAGGACAAAGCAAACAACATGCATGCAGTAACACTCCAAGCACTACACGAATCTACCCCTGTGCCGATGACTTTTTTTTTTTATTACCCTATGCCAACGACAAGGCGTCGAGATAGCTTATACCGACGACAAGTCGTCGGTATAGAGTTGTCGGAATAGCCCTGTTGATATAGGTGGAAAAAGTCATCGGCATAGATGCCGTCTGGATAGCAACCCCTTATAATGATAACATGTCGTCTGCACAAGCTACGTCGGGATTAATTTAAAAAAAAAAATAAAGTTTTATTATTTACTTGAAAAGACGACATGTCGTCGGGACAAGGATAGTATCAATTAGGGATGTAAATTACACCTGACCCGATGGGGAACAGGGTTGACCCGCCCCAATCGGGGATGGGTATTCCCCGCCGAAAGGGGTACCAGGTATGGGGCCGGAGATCCCCATTATGCTAAAATCGGGGATGGGGCCGGGCCGGGTATAACAATCCCCAACCAGCCCCGCCCCCGCTTTTATGACTATATATATATATATATATATATATATATATATATATATATATATATATATATATATATATTGAATTTGAACTAAGTCCACCAATACGAATTGATCTATATTTGACCATCAGAGATAGAGTCTGTATATCAAATTATGTCCCAATTCCAAGAGTTTGTCAATCATCACTTCGTTCGACGATCAATATCTCAAATTGTCACATTTCATTTTGATGTTTGTTAAACTTTATGTTGTGAAAATTATATATAAAACGTATGTCGGTTTATATATAAAACAAATAACAAATAGTTTGAAAAACACTATAGCTTTTAATAAATAAAAAACACTAAAACATTATAACATTTACATCAAACAAAACTTATTAAACACATATAAATCATTCAAAATGAATATTTAGAAATCAACATACATTTGATATATAGAAAAATTGTTATAAAAATTTGTGTTGAAATAACCATTGATACAACAAAGCTTATTTTTTTCAACTCTTTCATTTTGAATAATAAATCTTTTCAAACATATGATTTTATAATCAAAACTTACTTATATACTACGAATATAGTTATAATGTGTATAATAAAGAAGTGGAAAATAAAAAAAACATTGCACATTAATAGCCATAAGTTTAAAAAACTTTTGAATGTAGTCGAAAATATAAGGCAAATTACATTAAATTTGAAATCATAACTATATTTAAATAAAAAAAAACTGTTGAGTTGTAGTGAGAGTTTTAAACTCTTGATTTGTGCCCAATAATATAATATAAATATTAACAATAATATGTTATAAAAACAATATCATAAGTATTTATCATTGAAATAATAATCTTTTAATACTAAGTTGTAACTAATATAATAATAATTTTAAGTATACAAAAAGAAAGATATAAAAATTGTGTTTGAATCAAATTGAATTAAGTTTTTGATTTAAAATTATTTTAAACTATACTTATTTTTAACTAATTTATAAATAATTTATTTGAATATTTTTTTATTTCTTATATTATTATTATTATTATTATTATTATTGTTATTATTATTTCAAATAATAATAATTTATTAATATAATATAATCTATTCTTTAGTTTTACGTTATTTTAAACAATTATTAATTTTACTAATCAAAAACTATTTTTTTTGAAAATTTACATTATTGTATTTAAAAAAACTATCATAATTTTTTTATTGTACTTTCACTTTTCTCCTTAAAACTATGATAATTTTTTTTATTATACTTTCATTTTCTTTCCCTTAAAACCATGAAATATTGGAAGAGAATGAATGGTCCAAATAAAATTATAATTTGAATTTCAAAACTATAGTTATGTACTGTAACCAATCCTAAAGAATCTGTTAAGAGTGTGTTAGGGAGGAAGAGTGTTACACTTGAGGTATATTTTGATCATTTATATTTTCTTATGAAAATATTAATATTTTATTTATTTTACTTTTCCTATACAATAAAGAATGAATAGGAAAAAAAGAAATTGACAAATATAATAAGCTAATTTATTTTTATTATTCTAAAAGCATTTATTATTGGGTACATCCATATAAGTTTTCGTATAACATAAAGAATTCATTTTTATAACACACATAATTATTGGTTTTCAATAATAAAGTGATATCATATTAAAAATCATTCGTTCTAATTTGTCAATAATTTGGAATAATAATTGTAAACTCCTTTCATCAAAATCAATTATAAAAAACTCATCGATGTCATTTACAAAATAAGCGATAGAAACTAACATAGTATTACATAGCATAAAATACATGTTGAATAATGTTCTCTTGTACATAAAATATATTTTTCTTAACATAAAAAAGAGAGATATAACATAAAGATACACACATATTAACAAAGTTAATTGCTCTAACTTATAAATAGCTTGATGGTTGATTTACCAAAAGCTCATGAGAAGTAATTATGAATCTCACTTCACCACCTTGTGATTATAGAAAGATGCATAACACAAAAACTTAAAAAATGATCTCAAGTATAACTTTATAAACATACCTAAATTTGGACCTTGGTTAATGTCTAAAAATTTATATGCACCCAATTTGAGTTTACATGAATTTATATTTGGAAAAGTTGCAATTGCTTTCTTACATCCATGGAACCACTCATATACCTCTTCAAACTCTAGAAATATAATTTATCATTTTCTGTTGACATACATGCAATATGTAATCTACAAATTTCTTATATTGGATAAATATTTCATTTAACTCATCAATTATATAACATGATTTGAAGAGTTTTAAAAGTTACAAATCATAATATTTCAATTAAACATAAATTAATTTGTATACGTTGAATAGTTTTGGGAGTTTCAAATGCATGAGGTTTAAGAAAAAATGGTATTGGGAGTTTCAAATGCATGAGGTTCAAGGAAAAATGCTAGCTTTATAATATATATATATATATATATATATATATATATATATATATATATATATACAGATAGATATAGACATAGATAAGAAGAAATGATGATGTTTTTTAGAAACGAGAATTTGGTGGTATTAAGAAGTGACAAGTTCGTTCTTTAGGGAATGCTTGGAAGAAGTTTTATTTGTCTTTCATTATTTTTTGTGGGATCGCAGTCATATGGAATGAACATTTAGTTTTTTAGTATGTTCGCTATTGTTGTATACAATTATGAATGGTTTCATTTTTTTTTTGTTTTTTAATTTGCTAGTTGAAGTATTTCAATTTTTATGACTTGTATTTTTCATTTGTGGTTTGAATTATTATGTTATAAAAATTTTAATTAAAAATGGTATTTTGAACACATATATTCATATTTACATCCTTATTTTTTTTATTAGTTTGCATACATTTGAACATTATTACTTGCATATGTATTGGTTAATTCCCACACATAAAGTTATTTTTACCATCACATATTAAAATGGACACCTATACATATGTTAGTTTCACTACACATCAAAATACTTTTACCCACGCATATTTTATGACACTTGTAAACCAACACTTTTTAGGGGACATGCCACATCATTGTACATTTGTACTCCACGTCATAGTCGAAATCACTAGCCATGTCATCTAACAATTAAAACAAATTATAATACTTCCAAATACACATAGTAAATAGTTTTAGCCATACATGCTTGTGGATGTAGCTTAGTCTATACCTACACATACTCGATGTGTTGGTAATGATCTATATCTATAGGCCTAAAGCCAACATATAGTGACACTTAATTTATGTGTAGTTAATGATGACTACCAACACATAAAAGACTTATAACTACATATAATTTGTGTGGGTAAACACCCAAATTTCTTGAATTGAGGCCACAATTATGATGTGTAGGGCATCTCTTTTGTGGCATCAGTATTAGCGGCGATGAATGGATGATTGTGGAGGTAAATTTCATATTTAATGATTTTAGAACATTATCATTGACTAGGAATGCCACTATTGATGTCACTACAAATGCTAATGTACGACCTGGATGCCAGCCGTTGAGGGATCTTATCAATAGATATGGTCTTTAGTTTAACGATCATGTGGATTGGAATTAATGATTTTAATGATTACACATTTAGCCGTAACATTTAAATGCGTTGTTTGACATTTTTGTCATGTACGCATCCCTACATTGCAAAAATGTTATTTTCCTCACTTTTAGATGTAATTTGTTAAAATTTTAGATACAAGTATGTATATTTTGTATAATATACGTGAATACTATGCTCAGATATCAAAAAATCCTTCGTTTTCCTAATTCATGCCTCTTTTTTTTTTTTGTCATTTTGTTTAAAAATAGAAACCATTATAAAATTTGGATTGTTACTTCTAATAGTAACCAATATGTTCGCATTTTTATTGGATATTCACTTGATCATCATGATCAAAACGAGTTTTTGTGACCACGTCTATTTTGGACTTTCTTAGATAGAAAGGGTTTTACTACTTTTCTTACCCAAACTTGTTATCACTTTCACTCTTGTATACTAAGCATCAAAAAGGCTTACTAAGCAATATGTTTTTTATCGGTTTCCCTTATTTTCTTTTTGTTTTGCCTTTAAAATACCTCATGTTTGAAGTTGCCAAACTTTTCTCTAACACTAGTATAATTCAACCCATATTTGCACAACTACATGTTAATTATCTCCTTATTTAGCTTTTTTTTTTCTAATACACATAATCAAAACTGTAACAACAGCAAAATTCAGGTCAAAAGTTGAACTTTTATAAAACCGTAATTGATTATACTAGGTGGTAAATATTGTAACAAGGTTTTCATACATATAAAGATCACAAAAATCCGAGTTATAACGAGGAAGTTATAACCATTCTAAAATTCCCGACAAAACCGGCAACACCGATTAAAACGAAAAACGCGAAGTTTCAATACAATAGTTTTTAGCCTTAAGTATCTAAATAAAAGTTATAGATAACATCAAACTGTGAGCGTACATAAAAAGAACGTCCAAATCTGACTTCGTATGAGGAAGTTATGATTTTTCCAAGGTTCGAGTATAGCAGTAGACACCTAAAAACTCGAAATAGAGCTCGAGATACTTTTGACCAAAACAACCTAAATGAGAATCGAAGGTCTCAACATTAATAGCACAACGGCGAAAAGTCTGACGAAAACGCACATCGGATGAAGAAGTTATGGAATTTTAACGGACTTTTCGTGTCCCGGCCCGTAAAAAATAAATAATTAAAAATAAATTCAAAATTTGCCGATGAAGTCTAAACGAGAGTTGTAGATCATATTTTTAGCTACGCGTGCATATAAAGAACGTCGAAAACGGAGCTCGTATGCGAAAGTTATGGATTTTACAAGTTCGGGGTCCAAAATCCGAGGCTGTCAGGCCCCACGACGTGGCACAAGCTTGCCGCGACCCGACAAGTGACTGAGGGCGTCCAATCAATGGAAGAGGATAGGTTTGACTCCCCACGATGTGGCCATCACTTGCCACGACGTGGCACACCCCAAAAATTCATTGCTCAGTCCCTTTCTTTCTCGCGCCGAAACTCTGCGTTTAAGCCCCCGAGACCCTCCCAAAGCCCCGGTTTTCACCTTCAAGTCCCGAAGGAAGGTTTTGTGTTCTCGAGATTCCCGAGATTCCCGAGATTCCCGAGAATCCCGATATTTTCCCGCGTTTTCAACTCTTCCTGTCGAAGTTCTGCTCGATTCTCCTCTCGACTACTTCAAATCAACCACTTCAATCAAGGGAGTTCATACCCCTACAACCACACTTTAAATGCTTTTTAAATGCTTTTGAAACACTTTTAAGGGGGGGGGGGGGGGGAATACAAGTAAACACACAACAAAAATCGTGTGAAACATCGATCTTTTTATATACTTTTCATACTGTTGTTTTAAACTATCTTATGAAGTTATTATCATGCAAAACACCTCACAACACAACTTTACCCTCTTGGGATACAATATGTTTTATAAATAGAAATAGGTTTTATTTATATGTTTGCATACTACATCATATCAAGAGTAACCATTTCAAATATAACATGATGCTTTTACAAGAAAACTCAACTCATCATCACGTTTTTGTAACACGGTAGAAAACGAAATCATTTCATATGAACGATTTTCATCATATTACTCGTGAACTTGTTGTTAGCAATCATGTGATGGCATATGGCTTTGTTTGTACCAAACGAAAGTCCTCAACTATAACCAGAGTCTCCTGGAGGGAGAGCGTGACAAGTGTGTATAGATCTATACGGGGCTGACAACTCTGCACCCTGACTGTTAGCTACAGTCCGTCATTTGGGGTGACAAACGTCAACATTAGGTACTGCGTCTAGTATGGTTATGAGGAACTCACAACACGCGGAAACAATGACTCATGCACGTAGTAATACTTAACTCAATCATGCTCGAGGGGTAATAACTATATTCTAGGGTATTATCGGCATGATCAAAACTCAGGTTAAAACACTTCCACAACTAGTTTTACTTAACAATAAGACTGCACCTCACTTTTAGGAAAATAAGGGATTTTCCTGGTTCAAATACATTCATTTTGTATAATAACGATTTACAACATCATTCTTTTGAGCATGTCATAGTTTCTTATAGCTTATAGTCTTGGTCATTTGAGACTGCATTTAACTTTTAGGAAAATAAGGGATTTTCCTGGTTCAAATACATATAGTACATACAACAATCTTTCAAACTCATTTCATACATCAAATAGAAAATAAGGGAATTTCTGGAAAACATACACGCACTTTCGAATGGCATACATTTTCTCAAAACACCACTTATGAACTCACCAACTTAAATGTTGACACTTTTTCTTTGAAATAACTTGTATTCTCAGGAGACCGCTAGACCAGGTAGCAACTACTTTTGAAGACTAACGCGCTGGCGTTAGTAACATATTTTGGATCACCATATTGTATTTGATTTCTTTTGCAAACATGTAACATATACAATCATGTAAACTTTTCAAATATATTTATATTATGGTGGTGTGTACTTTCTTTACTATTCAATTGTTATGATATTTGACATGACGTCCTCTGCCCCCGAACGTTTCCGCCGTTTTGGTTTGGGGGTGTGACAAAAACCATATATAGAAACTATATTTCAAAGAAGAACATCTATACCATCATTTAATTATGTATTTACCAAAAATGAGTCAACATACATGTCATTTGTCCATATTATCATAATTTTTTCTTTAGCATGATGTATCAACCATTAGTAGGCTCATTTTACATCTATATTTGATATTTACATTCCAATAAATAAAAGATTTATATTCCTTGCATAGACATAAACTTGAACATAATATAGTAGCTCATGTAGACTTCGACGACTTCCTATAGCTCTAACAACAAAAACATTTTCGTGTCTAAAACCCTAAGTTACTAGACTTTGCTTTTAAACATTACTCCTAACTTCATAACATTTAGGCAGTATAACAACTATAACTTGAAGTAAAACCAGGTTTTATCTTGACCTAAAACCAATAATAACAACATATAATGTTTGTAGTTTTATCTTGACATCAAACTATCAATAACAATACCAAGTTTTATCTTGACATAAAACTAACAATAACAAAATATAACATATCCAGTTTTATCTTGACATAAAACTAACAATAACAGCATATAACATATCTACTTTTATCTTGACATAAAACTATTAATAGCAACATACTATATAACTTAACATTTAGAACTTTCGAATATAACTTCGATATTATATCGCACACAACATATATATAGAATCCTAAGTATAACTCATGATCTACATTAGTAAATTAACATACCAATAAGTTGATAATAGTTGTATGCATTCAAAATGTTATATTTAGAACAATCATATCCCGGTTATCATAACTATATACTATCATATAGATATAATAATAACATATATATAATAACTAGCATGCGTTTTCCCCCGAAATAATAGAAAGTGGGGTCGTGATACTCACCTTAGTAACGTGATTTTATGTAGTCTAAGCAGAAACGGTCAACAGTATGAGGTCGTCGGGGCTCGGGAAGCGAAACGGCTTCAACAAACGAGAGAGAGAGAGAGAGAGAGAGAGAGAAAAGAAATGGTGTAAGGAAAGAGGAGGCTGGACTTGCTATTCATAGGCTGATTTTTGGCCTCTCATGACGTGAGAATGATAGATTCACGTCGTGAGGTATGGCAGGAGTCATCCTGTAGCTTTAACGCGTGTTTTCTAGCCTCGAATAGTGTCCTGCAGTGTCCTCACGTCGTGAGCTTTTGGGTTATCGTTCCGTAGACTTCTAGCTTCGAAATGTGGCATTTTGACTCCTCACGTCGTGAGTTTTTAGGCTCACATCGTGAGTTTTTAGGCTCACGTCGTGAGTCCAGTCATAAAGTGTGTTCGGTTTATCATAACTTCTTCATGCAAAGTCAGATTTAGATGTTCTCTATATTTTTGGAATCGTATGGACGTATACTTTGATTTATACCATAAAGTATGTATGAAAGTTCATATTTATATTAGAATTATAATGAAATACATAGTCAGTTTACTACATTAATAGTTTAACAAAATCACATTACATGATTGGTATAATCACATATGATTGTTATTGGCCTATTTTGATTGGTGTTACACAAAATAAACATAACATGTTAATAATAAATTAAACAAGCACACTAAGTCATCATCCAACAAATCCATAATAAATTTAAATAGCATCCAGTTTTTAAAGCATACACTTAACAATCACTTCCACCAATATATATTCCAAATCTAACATAGTATCAAATTCCTCCTAGGCTACAAGGGATCACATATCAGACCCATCTATTATGCAATTCCTGATGCGATTCATAGCCTTGTCTTAGCATGCAAACATTCCATATCATATAACATATCAACATGTATGGGCATTCTGGGATCCACTTACTTGAGCTCGGATGATTGCACACATCACACCCTCTTTTTCTTTATCAAAAATCTTTTAGAAAAATCATTTTCTTTCAAAACGATTACCAATTTGTCAGCTTGAGTTCAGACAAACTCAAGAGTGTGCCCAAATCCCTCAAACCAAGGCTCTGATACCAATTTGTAACGTACCAAAAATTCATAGAAAAATTTTCATTTTAAAAACCTTAAACCATACAAATGAGTTGTTCCAAAACCAATCAAGTGATTATATCATTTAAACATCAGAGTAAAAGTCATAAATAGCCAATGACGAAAATGTCGAAAGTACTTGAAACCATAAACATATAAACGTTAACAGAAAGCTTAGTGCGTTCCCCAAAATACTACATACAATAAATATCATTAGTCCAAGCTTGACATTGGGCCCACACCATAATAATGAGCCTAGCCCTTCCTAATCAATGGGCCCAACCCAACATACAAAGGGGCCTAGCCCAATATTCAATGAGCATAGCCCAATATTCAATGGGCCTATCCTACTTATGTGAATGGGCCCGACCCTATATGCATGACATGTGCCCCAGCCTAACATACAATGCAAGCATCACAAAGACATCTAAACCAAAACTCAAAGCCTTGCAACCGTTGCTACAACACTCAAATCATATCATACAAGGTCCAACCTTAGTCTACACACTAAAACCAACCATCATGAAAATAATCAACCCAGGTCAAAAGTCAACGTCAAAGCCAACATCCAACGTTGACTTCAATCAACCACCACGTCATGGCCTTCCTTAGGAATGTCGTGACTCTCATCTAATTGATAAGATGGGAAATTCCCAGTCGCCACAAATCACCAAGGGAATGAGAGCTAGGTTTCTCTGAGGTATAAGGGTGTTGGAAGCTGGTAATGAACCCTAAAAGTGGCATAGAGGGGCTTAAATACGAAGCAAACCCAAAAAGAATCATGGGTTGGGCCATAATAGTTGCCACGCCATGGCCATCCTTGGCCATGCCATGGTGGTGCACTAAGACGCGTGATTCGTATATATGATCAGTGTTATATCGTAGGCACCCTTGCACCATATCGTGACACAGGGTTTCCCCAAAACTTTATCTTCAGGTCATGATAAGGGTTAGCTTAACCAATCTGGAACATGGGAGTTACATGTAAATTGCTTACATCATGTTATGAATTGATATTTGAGACTATTGGTAAATAAATATAAGAATGTTGCAAGCACAGTAAAGGAATTGTAAGTATATTGTTGTTATCAATAAAGAAATGCAAGAAATAAACAAAGTATATTTCTATTTCTTGCACTTATTTTTTTCTCCTAGTTATTTTTATGTGTTAATTGCAAGACACAAATAAATTACTTTGCTATTTCTTTCATTTAAGATGAACAAATACATGTTATAGTGTACATGTCTTCTTTTTTGTAATTATAGGAAGAAATGACCAAGTTTTTTAGAAACATGCATTTGGTGGAATTAATAAGTAACAAGTTCCTTCTTTAGGGAATGCTTGGAATAAGCTTTATTTTTCTTTCATTATTTTTTGTGGGATTGCAGTAGTATGGAATGGACATTTAGTTTTTTTAGTATGTTCACTATTGTTGTAGTCAATTATGAATGTCTTTGTTGCTAGTTGAAGTATTTCATTTTTATGACTTGTATTTTTCATTTGTGGTTTGAATTATTATGTTATAATATTTTTAATTAAAAATGGTATTTGAACACATATATTCATGTTTAGATCTTTATGTTTTTTATTTGTTTGTACACATTTGAACATTATTACTTGCATATGTATTGGTTAATTCCCACACATAAAGTTACTTTTACCATCATATGTTAAAATGGAAACCTATACATATGTTAATTTCACTACACATCAAATTACTTTTACCCACACATATTTTATGACACTTGTAAACCAACACTTTTTAGGGGACATGCCACATCATTTGACATGACATCATTGTGCTCCACGTCATAGTCAACATAACTAGCCATGCCATCTAACAATTAAAACAAATTAAAATACTTCTACATACACATAGTAAATAGTTTTAGCCATACATGCATGTGTAGATGTAGCTTAGTCTATACCTACACATACTCGATGTGTTGGTAATGATCTATATCTATAGGCATTAGGCAACATATAGTGACACTTAATTTATGTGTAGTTAATGATGACTACCAACACATAAAAGACTTATATCTACACATAGTCTGTGTGGTTAAACATCCAAATTTCTTGTAGTGAGGCCACAATTATTATCTATAGGGTATCTCTTTCGTGGCGTCGGTATTAGTGGTGACAAATGGATGATTGTGGAGGTAAATTTCATGTTTAATTATTTTAGAACATTATCATTGACTAGGAATGCCACTATTGATGTCACTGCAAATGGTAATGTACGACGTTAGATGTCAGCTGTTTGATTGATCTAGGTATCTTATCTATAGATATGGTCTTTAGTTTAACGATCATGTGGATTGGAATTAATAGCTTTATTGATGACACATATAGCCTTAACATTTAAATATGTTGTTTGACATTTTTGTCATGTACGTATCCCTACATTGCATAATATCATTTTCCTCACTTTTAGATGTAACATGTTAAGATTTATGATATAAGTCTGTATAATATATGTGAATACTAATGCTTAGATATCTAAAATTCATTTATTATCATAATTAATGCCTTTTTTTTTTGTCATTTTGGTATGTTTATGTTTTAAAAATAGAAACTATTATAAAATTAGGTTGGTTACTTCTAATTGTAACCAATATGTTCCCAATTTGATTGCATATTCACTTGATTATAAATATGATCAAAACGAGTTTTTTGTTTGACCACATCTATTTTGGTCTTTCTTAGACAAAAAAGGTTTTACTACTTTTCTCGCCCACACTTGTTGTCACTTTCATTCTTGTATACTAAGTATAAAAAAAGCTTATTAAGCAATAACTTTTTTGTCATTTTCCTTTATTTTTATTTTTTTCCTTTAATATTCCTCATATTTCAAGTTTGCAAACTTTTGTCCAGTACTAGTATAATTCAACCCATATTTGCACGGGTGCATTTTTCTCATTTTGGCCCCCCACATACAACCCATGTGTATTATTTTGCATTTTCCTTTTCCATTGCTTGCATATTCATAATCTTACATATTATGGCCATGCTTCTTTTACATTTGTTCTATATTTGCATCCTCTCCCTCCCTCCCCCCCCCTACTCTCTCTCTCTCTCATTTTGCTTTTAACGAATTGAGACAACCCATTTGACAGATGTATTTTCTTAATTTGACCCCTAAAGAAAAAATGTGTACATTATTTTCCATTTTCATTTTCTATTACTTTTAATACCTTATTAATTAAAAATAAAAATTATTGAATCGTTTTCTATTTTTTTTAACAAATAGATACTCTTATTAAATATGATGAAGATATTTCATGGCCCATTACTTAGTTATTTTAACTAGCATAAGCCAAATTGTAGCCTTCGTAACATTTTCATATTCGTTAGAGTCTTGTGGATATAAATAATATAGTCATTTATCTAAATTTTAGGATGTTACAACCAAGGTTGTAAAAAACGTTTGGTGAAAGCTAGACGGTGGATTGAGGGTTAAGGAATTAATCGGCTTGACGATGATTAATCAGAGACCATCAATTATTAAGAAAATGTTCAAAAATTAATAAATCCAACATTAATAAAAATAATATAAGTAAATAAGCATAAAAGTTTAATAAAAAATTTAAGAAACACAACTAGGTATCATCCAAAATAAACATAAAATGTTAATAATAAATTCAACAAGCACACCAAATCATCATCCAACAAATCCATAATAAGTTTAAATAGCATAAAAATGAAATATAATTTCTTCTAATCTTCTCTGCATACTTTCATCATTTGAAGCCTCATACTCGTCTTCTTCTAACACTTGCTCCTCACTCGCGAACTCAAAATCTTCATCGGAAAGTTCAATCGCTCCCGGTGTAGTCGAAGCATTAGAAGTCCTTGATTAATTGTCAACTGTTATCATAACCTATGTAAAAAATGTCAATTATTATGTTCTTCGTCTCTATGTTTGATAGTTGGATACAAATCATAACAAAAAAAAGGACACCATCCATAGGTTTCAAAATAGAAGGGCTATCATGAATTACAAAATATATCAATAACCAATTTGAATCAAATACTAAAAAAATCAGCTTAACCCTCCATATAATCAGTAAATAAAATAAGGAGAAGTGGAGACTAACCTTTTGCAGATGACAACACAACGACACTGGTGTCGATGAGATTCCAAAGGAACACACGACATCGGTGGAGGTGCCTATGACGTCAAAAGATGAGTAGACTTTGGAGTCGAGAAGCTTCAAAAGGCGACGAACGACATGCTTCGAGGATGAGATGGATGTTGGAAGGGACTGCAACGACGTGAATGGAAGAAGAATATGTCGACGTCGTTAAAGGAAGAAGAAACTGTTGGCATTCAGTTCATTCTTTCATTTGTAGAGAGAGAGAGAGAGAGAGAGAGAGAGAGAGAGAGAATTTCAAAAAAGAAATAGACCGAATACGATGGAATAAAGGAACACAATGAATAATTGTTACACTTTGATAGTTTTGCCCTTAAAAGTTTTTTTTAAAAAATAATTTTCATTGACTTGAGTTGACCGATTGGAGTGCCTAGACCCAATTATCTCTGACTTTGACCACGTCCGATTATATAAGTTGATTAGCTATATATGTCATCGTTGGAGTACGACCAAGGGCCTAGGTGCCGATTAAACGACCTCCTTGGTTGATATTTGCAACGCTAGTTACAACTGTACAATTGAAATCATCAGATACATCTTTATTTGTTTATGGCTTTATTCTGATGGTGTCTTGATATTAATATTTTTTTTACAATGGATAATCACACATGTAGGAATAAGTGTAACCAATCAAACATACTATTCTTTCTTGGATGATAAGTGAGGAGTAGTTGCCTATGCATAATTTTGATAGGAAATGATTATATTTGCATTCAAGTCATTGTTTGGATTGTGCCTGAATATTTTTTATGTTTTTTTTTACCATATTTCCCAAGTGATATTGTGAAACAAGGTTTATAACCGATTGAATTATAAAAATGGGTGGAATTATGTTTTATTCCTACTTATTTCAATATTATTTCCATCTATAAATTGTTATTTATTTATTTATTTTACATAGACATAGACATAGCAGGAAACGAGCTTCTACCACAACCCCTTATTGGAAGTTAATAATTATCCACTTAAATTTGAACGAAATTCATCGTTTGATTTAGTGATTTTCATGAATATTTTCATCATATTGATGCTTGTGATTGACAATTTGTTTAGAGATGCCACAATAGTGGTTTCTTTTTCATAGATTTCTAGCCGTTACATTAAGTTTAGTTTCATTTAAACTTGGTTGGATAGATTAGTACAAATAAGTGTATCATGGATCATTTATCTTCCACTTACAAAATAAATATTAAGCTTGCATTAAAGTAGCATATAAATATACATGATATAAGAAAAACTTTTTGTTGCAAAAGAAAGGACTGAATTGTTACCCACGAAGTATTGATTTCACAGATGGCACACTTAATTTAGCAACACATTGATTCATATTGTATAAATTAAATCAAACTAGGAACATACAAAACCATTTGGGACTTCACCGCCACAGACATTAACGAGCAAGCTAAGAGATACTGGTACATTAAGATTGATCCCTAGGACGTTGGCTTTGATTGCAGTGCACAAACAGACGGCAGCCTCAAGGTCGGCAAGTCCTTGGATAAGAGAGCAACATGGCTTCACCGGTGGTGAACCTAACTCAACTTTGACCAATCCCCCTAGAAGATTAGCACAAACCCCCAGTTTCAAGGCGTCTCTAGGGCAGGTTTCTGTATTTGGGTTTGTGTTTGGTACTGTGTTCGGGTTAGAGTTGGGATTGGGGTTGGGGGTGTTGTTCGTGTTAGTGTTGGGGTTGGGGTTTTGGTTAGTGTTAGGGAAGGGGTTGGGGTTGCTGCTTGGGTTTGTGTTGGGTTTTTGATTTGGATTGAGGTTGGGTTCTGGTATGTCGGACGTCGCACAGCCACTAACCATGATGCAGAATAAAAGGTTGAAAGCTATGACCAGAACAACGGACACATTACTCTTCGATGCCATGCCGAAATCGGTTATGAAAACTTTGTCAATTATGGTAAAGGAAGAGTGTGATGGAGTAAGGGTACAATGGAGCATTATATAGGTCTCTTTGGAGTAATAATTTTTGTTTAAATATATTCCATTTAGTAATTGAGTCAAATTAGCATGTTATAGTTTTTGCTGCCACCAACCCATGCACATCAAAGCGTTGAAAGTCCTTTTTAAAAAAAAAAAAAAAAAAAAAAAACCCCAGAAGCATTATACTAATTGCAAATAACAAATATATATGTGCTCCAATGGATTAAACTTTAACAGGGTATATATATTATCTTATATATCTGTTGTTCAAATCTTTTTTAGTGTTATATATATCTACTAAAGATTCAAATTGCGTGGTACGTATATGTGCTTTGCATGTAGGGTTATGGAAACACATTTTTGCTTCTGTATAGTTTTCTAAAATTGAATATGTTTTATGTTTTATATATAAATGGGTCGGCTACAATGAAAAATAAAGAAAAAGTTAGTACGCAATAATTTTGTAAAAGTTACCGATTACATAGAAGAGGTGAAAACATCAAACCCTTTCAATGTCCAGTAAATGTCTACTATATAAAGTCACAGACCACGTTTAGGTTTTTCCATTTTCTAAATGGATGTAAGTCACGCTATCATAGAATAATTAGAAGAGAGGGACTTCGAATCATTCCCATGATTTCAATATTTGTCGAATCATTCCCATGATTTCAATGTTTGTCACATGAAAGATTTTTGGCATCTTAAATATAAATATAGTCACTAAACAATTGCTTTGAAGCAGGCGAGGGATATGTGTATTAACTGACTCAAGATATTAGGATTGAAGACCCTTAATTATAATTTTAATAAAATTGTAAGTAAATTCAATATAAAACTAATTCTAAATGGAAATTATTAGCCACGACATTCTAGAGTTGTTAGATCAACGGCATATTTCTACGATGGTAATTAAAAGTTAATTATATGAAAATGTTAGGCCCCCTTTGATAGTTGCTCACTGAGAAAGTACTGACTGAGAAATGTCTGTCTGAGTAAAAAATCATGTTGTTTGATTGAAAATCTGACCGAATGTGCTGATTGGTGTAAAATGACCATTTTATCCTGATGGTATACACGTTTCTATGCAATAATAGTAATAATAATAATAATAATAATAATAATAATAATAATAATAATAATAATAGACATTAATAATAATAATAATAGTAATAATAATAATAATAGACATTAATAATAATAATAATAGTAATAATAATAATAATAGACATTAATAATAATAATAATAATAATAGTAATAATAATAATAATTTATATAAAAACCTCCAGCATAATAGACATTAAATATATTATTTTAAACATAAAACACAAAAAACCCTTTAGTTTGCTGGTAAACACCATTCCTTCTATAAGGGAGGCCCAAGTTCTATTCTTGTAGCCTTCATTAATTGCGAATTTTTATCCAAGCCAAAGGTACTATTGGAAAGCTTTGTTTTCTTAGTTTAGCGAAATATATTGCAGCCAAACACACTTTAAATGTTTAATAGCATATATTATGAGCAATTTAAAATGACAGATTTTTGTTGGGAATGAACTATTAGTTAATGATTGTTATACATTCTCTATCTTTTGCTGGCAAAAAGGAAAAAGAATTAGTAACAAACCGGTTAGTAAACAAATCATATATATACTCATAGAAAAGTAATTATTTTTATATTTGGTTTTATATGAACCATTTATACGAACCAATTTACGAAGGATGTCTAAAATAGAGAACCAAAAAATATCCTTGTAACATTTTACATTACCGGAGTGCAACTGATAACCGTACATGTTTGAAACTTGTAGAAGTACCACAAAACACTACACACATAGGTATTTTAATTAACGACTGCCGAAATACGTCATTTGCATGGTAGACGAATTGCGGGAGATCTGATGGATTGGTAATGGATTAATGCATGTGGCTAATCCTTCACATAATTTTGAATATTTGACATGAACTAGTATAGCATAAGATTTTAGAATAGATAAATTATATTTCTAAAGTTACTAGAAATGATACTAAACTAAATGGCTTGTGGTTGTTCTTTGTCAAATAAGAGAAATATATGCAAAACACGTTTAAAAATATACAAAGTTTAAAATATTTTAATAGGTTATCGTGATCTTAATTGATTATTATTATTATTATTATTATTATTATTATTATTTCAAATAACAATAATTTATTAATATCATATAATCTATTCTTTAGTTTTACGTTATTTTAAACAATTATTAATTTTTACTAATTAAAAACTATTTTTTTGAAAATTTTCATTATTGTATTTAAAAAAACTATCATAATTTTTTATTGTTCTTTCACTTTTCTCCTTAAAACTATGATAATTTTTTTTATTATACTTTCATTCTTTTCCCTTAAAACCATGAAATATTGGAAGAGAATGAATGGTCCAAATAAAATTGTAATTCGAATTTCAAAACTATAGTAACTGTTATGTACTGTGACCAATCTTAAAGAATCTGTTTAGAGTGGGTTAGGGAGGAAGAGTGTTACACTTGAGGTATATTTTGATCATTTATATTTTCTTATGAAAATATTAGTATTTTATTTATTTTACTTTTCCTATACAATAAAGAATGAATAGGAAAAAAGGAAATTGACAAATATAATAAGCTAATTTATTTTTATTATTCTAAAAACATTTATTATTGGGTACATCCATATAAGTTTTGGTATAACATAAAGAATTCATTTTTATAACACACATAATTAATGGTTTTCAATAATAAAGTGATATCATATTAAAAATCATTCGTTCTAATTTGTCATTACCACCAACAATTTGGAATAATACTTGTAAACTCCTTTCATCAAAATCAATTATAAAAAACTCATCGATGTTATTTACAAAATAAGCGATAGAAACTAACATAGTATTACATAGCATAAAATACATGTTGAATAATGTTCTCTTGTACATAAAATATATTTTCTTAACATAAAAAAGAGAGATACAACATAAAGATACATACATATTAACAAAATTAATTGCTCTAACTTATAAATAGCTTGATGGTTGATTTACCAAACGCTAATGAGAAGTAATTATGAATCCCACTTCACCACCTTGTGATTATAGAAAGATGCATAACACATAAACTTAAAAAATGATCTTAAGTATACCTTTACAAACATACCTAAATTTGGACCTTGGTTAATGTCTAAAACTTTATATGCACCCAATTTGAGTTTACATGAATTTATATTTGGAAAAGTTGCAATTGCTTTCTTACATCCATGGAACCACTCATATAACTCTTCAAACTCAAGAAATATAATCTATCATTTTCTGTTGAAACGCATGCAATATGTAATGTACAAATTTCTTATATAGGATAAATATTTCATTTAACTCATCAATTAAATAACATGATTTGAAGAGTTTTAAAAGTTACAAATCATAATATTTCAATTAATCATAAATTAATTTGTATAAGTTGAATAGTTTTGGGAGTTTCAAATGCATGGGGTTCAAGGAAAAATGCAAGTTTTATAATATATATATATATATATATATATATATATATATATATATATATATATATATATATATATATATATATATAGACATAGATAAGAAGAAATGATGATGTTTTTTAGAAACGAGAATTTGGTGGTATTAAGAAGTGACAAGTTCGTTCTTTAGGGAATGCTTGGAAGAAGTTTTATTTGTCTATCATTATTTTTTGTGGGATCGCAGTCATATGGAATGAACATTTAGTTTTTTAGTATGTTCGCTATTGTTGTATACAATTATGAATGGTATTTTTTTTTTCTAATTTGCTAGTTGAAGTATTTCAATTTTTATGACTTGTATTTTTCATTTGTGGTTTGAATTATTATGTTATAAAAATTTTAATTAAAAATGGTATTTTGAACACATATATTCATATTTACATCCTTATTTTTTTATTAGTTTGTATACATTTGAACATTATTACTTGCATATGTATTGGTTAATCCCACACATAAAGTTATTTTTACCATCACATATTAAAATGGACACCTATACATATGTTAGTTTCACTACACATCAAAATACTTTTACCCACGTAGGTACAGAAGACCGACTCGCACCCGAGTCAAATAACACCAAGGCAGGTACAGAACTCACAAGAAAAGTACCTACGCATAAGATAATATAAACACAATATCTCAAACATCAAAATAAATACATGAAAGAATACATACCAGCTACGACATCGGGCGCTGCACGGACCACCTCCGCGGTCAACTGGAAGGCTCTCCCTCGTGCCTTCGGTGCCTCGGCCTTCACTGGCCGCCTCTCGATAGATCTGATAGCAGCAGGGGGAAATCCCTGAGGTGCTCCCTGTGCTGATCCCTGAAGCTGCGGACACTCTGCCTTCCGGTGTCCGATCTGGTTGCAGTGGAAACAGACTGCGAACCCCTTGGGGCAATCCTTGGCCATATGCCCCTCCTTGCCACACTTGTAGCAAGACCCCACTCTGCAAACCACATCATGACACTGCCGCACTTGCCACAAGTGTGGCCCTTCTGGTTCCCTGATCTGGGATCGGCGGGCTTGGCCCGCTTGGCTGCCAGCTGAGGCTGTGCCGATCGCCGATCCGTCCCCTGAGACTCCGCCTCCTCCCTAGCTTGAGTCTCCAGCTCTATCTCCCTCTTCCGAGCATTTTCCTGAAGCTCGGCAAATGTCCGGTACGACGAGTTCGCCGCGAACTCTCGTATATCCCTCCTCAAAATGCTCAAATATCGGCTCATATGTGCCTGCTCGGAGGACACGTGCTCTGGGCAGAACATCGCCCGCTCATGGAACATCCTCGTAATCACTATAACAGACTCAGTACCCTGCTTGAGGGCAGAAACTCCTGGGCCAAACACTCCCTCTCCACCTGGGGAACGTACTCATCTCGGAACATAGCAGTAAACCTCTCCCAGGTCACTGCAGCAAGCTCAGCAGGCGAATAGTGTGCTGGCACAAACTTCCACTAGTCCTTCACTCCCAAGCGAAGTTGGTTCAATGCGAACCGGACTCTCAAATGCTCTGGACAAGAGCACGTAAAGAAACACCCATCGATGTCTGAAATCTACCTCATCGCTGCAATCAGATCTTGCATCCCATCAAACTCTGGTGGTTTTGTGTTGCTAAACTCCCGGAACAGCAACGCATCACCACCCGGCGGTCTAGCCGCAGCTACAGCTGCAGTGGCCGCAACAACAACAACATCAGAAGGAGCAACATATCGCTCATCGAAAGTCTCTATCAGCGTGGTCTTGATAGACCCAAACATCTCTAGTATCTCTGCCCTGATGGACGCATCCACCTCCTCATGAATGATCCTACGGATCTCCTCATCACTAGTACCACTGCTCTTTGGTGTGTGGCGTGTCCCAACCATGATCTCTCTCTCTGAAATACAACATAAAAATATCAGGGACTCGCTCGAGTATACCTACACTCGAATACTCCACCCTACTAGTTCCGTGGTACTCTATAGATTCTTATTTGGACTGTGCACTGACCCGGTGTCTTCAGTAGTACGGGCCCAATACTACCGTCCACACCGCATCAGCATTCACCCCAAGTCCTCCTCCTAGAGTCCCAAATCTCAAGTACTCTACTCTCTCTAATCATATGCAACTCGCTAGCACATCTCTCATAAGCTCCTCGCTGCTATCTAAACACTCTTAAGCATCCCTAGCAGCAAAACTCCTAGACTAAGGCATCACATATCAGGCCACTCTAGTCCTAATAAGAATACCTAGTCTACTCTGGCATTCATAATATAAATCATCATATAACATAGCATATCATATCTCATAACACTTATTGTAATGGTATTTTGGGAAATAACCGTTCGGGCGCTGGCTGTTCGTACACACAACTCTGCTCTGTTTGTCTCGAAAGCTCTTTTTACTCTTTTGAAAATTATTTTATTTTCGATATTTCCTCAAATCCTCAGTTTGAGTTCAGATACGCCCGAAGGTGCATCCGAATCCCTCAAACCAAGGCTCTGATACCAACTTGTAACACAGTAAAAATTAAAACAATTTTTCACATTTTCAGAACACATTTTCCATTCACAATTATTAATAAAATCTCATTGTATCATATCTCTGTTCCACAAAACATTTCCCAAGATCGATATACATAAAACTCCATGTGTGTGTACGAATCATGTCGGTGCCTTCCCGCGTTCCTCACTAGTACCTGAAACACATAACACAAAATACTATAAGCACGAAGCTTAGTGAGTTCCCCAAGATACCACACATAACACAAACTAGCCACTTGAGGCTATAACTCTGTGGGCCCTAACTCTGTGGACCCTCTGGTCCTAACTCTATGAACCATCCGGTTCTAACTCTATAAACTTTGGAACATACACAGCATAAATCACATAGAAATAATGCAGTGCATCACAATCACATAAATAGCATACATGATACTCTGTCATATAACTCTGCATACAAGATACTCTATCATATAACTCTATTTACCACTCTAGGTAAAGTATAGTGAGAAGACTCACCTCGGATGTCTCGGTAATATCTCGCTCGTGTAACACTGATCTAGCCTCTGCCTAAACACATAAACGATCATTCCAATTAATAACGGCTCTCCAGGCTAGAATAAATCCTCACACGTCCTCTAAGAATGCTAAAAGACCATTTTACCCTTCAAACAATTCACAAGTCCAATTGTTGACCATACCCTAAAAGTCAACAAAAGTCAACGATCAACTCTTTGACCAGACTCGCTGAGTGCATAATTGTGATTCGGCGAGTTCGGTCGCGAACTCAAGTCCTCAAACTCCCTAATGACTCACCGAGTCACTTCCCCAACTCAGCGAGTCACCAACTGAGTGATTCATGGGGGAAAACTGTCCTACTCGCCGAGTCTGTTCTTGGACTCGGCGAGTTCATGCCATGCTCAAACTCAAATGACCTCCTGAGGTCAGATCCGTTCCTCTAACCCATAGATCTGGCCTCCTTAAGCAAGATAAGCACATAAAGTATGGATCTTGATGCCCAAGCAAGGACCTAATGGCTCTATTTGAAGAAATTGCCTCAATATGCCATCCTAAGCTCATATCCCCCAATGACACCCATAAAGATCAAGGAGTTAAGGTCTCTGGACCTCTTTGGATCCAGATCCAAAGTCTCAACACAAGAAGGGACCAATTGCTTCACAATTCATACTCTAAAGGGGGCTAGAAACCCTAACTCTCAAGATTAACACCAAAACTGAAGAAGGATCGAATATGTACCTCAATATGAAGTCCCTAGGCTCTAAAATCCGCAGAATAACACCCTCTTCAGTTCCCTCTTGCCTTGGTCACCTTCTTCTTGCAAAAACACCCACACAAGGATCAAAAATGGCCTCTTCTTCCTCACAAACGCTCTAGATCTCTTAGGGTTTCGCTCAGGGGTCTGGTAGCCGCAAATGGTGACTATAAGCCCCTTTAAATAGGTCCCAAACCTCGAAGATTAGGGTTTCATTAAACAACACGGACTCGCCGAGTGCACTAGTCGACTCGCCGAGTCCGATCATAAATCAGGATAGAATTCGCGATCCTACTCGGCGAGTCTAAGTGTCAACTCGCCGAGCCCCTCCAAAATCCCCACGATAAATGAATAAATAATGTACCTGGAAATCCGGATGTTACAGAAACACAACTAGGTATCATCCAAAATAAACATAAAATGTTAATAATAAATTCAACAAGCACACCAAATCATCATCCAACAAATCCATAATAAGTTTAAATAGCATAAAAATGAAATATAATTTCTTCTAATCTTCTCTGCATACTTTCATCATTTGAAGCCTCATACTCGTCTTCTTCTAACACTTGCTCCTCACTCGCGAACTCAAAATCTTCATCGGAAAGTTCAATCGCTCCCGGTGTAGTCGAAGCATTAGAAGTCCTTGATTAATTGTCAACTGTTATCATAACCTATGTAAAAATGTCAATTATTATGTTCTTCGGTCTCTATGTTTCATAGTTGGATACAAATCATAACAAAAAAAGGACACCATCCATAGGTTTCAAAATAGAAGGGCTATCATGAATTACAAAATATATCAATAACCAATTTGAATCAAATACTAAAAAAATCAGCTTAACCCTCCATATAATCAGTAAATAAAATAAGGAGAAGTGGAGACTAACCTTTTGCAGATGACAACACAACGGCACTGGTGTCGATGAGATTCCAAAGGAACACACGGCATCGGAGGAGGTGCATATGACGTCAAAAGATGATTAGACTTTGGAGTCGAGAAGCTTCAAAAGGCGACGACTGACATGCTTCGATGGTGAGATGGATGTTGGAAGGGACTGCAACGACGTGAATGGAAGAAGAAGATGTCGACGTCGTTAAAGGAAGAAGAAAATGTTGGCATTCAGTTCATTCTTTCATTTGTAGAGAGAGAGAGAGAGAGAGAGAGAGAGAGAATTTCAAAAATGAAATAGACCGAATACGATGGAATAAAGGAACACAATGAATAATTGTTACACTTTGATAGTTTTGCCCTTAAAAGTTTTTTTTTTTTAAAATAATTTTCATTGACTTGAGTTGACCGATTAGAGTGCCTAGACCCGATTATCTCTGGCTTTGACCACGTCCGATTATAGAAGTTGATTAGCTATACATGTCATCGTTGGAGGACGACCAAGGGCCTAGGCGCCGATTAAACGGCCTCCTAGGTAGATATTTGCAACGCTGGTTACAACTGTACAATTTAAATCATCAGATACATCTTTATTTGTTTATGGCTTTATTCTGATGGTATCTTGATTTTAATATTTTTTTACAATGGATAATCACACATGTGGGAATAAGTGTAACCAATCAAACATACTATTCTTTCTTGGATGATAAGTGAGGAGTAGTTGCCTATGCATAATTTTGATAGGAAATGATTATATTTGCATTCAAGTCATTGTTTGGATTGTGCCTGAATATTTTTTATGTTTTTTTTTTTTACCATATTTCCCAAGTGATATTGTGAAACAAGGTTTATAACCGATTGAATTATAAAAATGGGTGGAATTATGTTTTATTCCTACTTATTTCAATATCATTTCCATCTATAAATTGTTATTTATTTATTTATTTTACATAGACATAGACATAGCAGGAAACGAGCTTCTACCACAACCTCTTATTGGAGGTTAATAATTATCCACTTAAATTTGAACGAAATTCATCGTTTGATTTAGTGATTTTCATGAATATTTTCATCATATTGATGCTTGTGATTGACAATTTGTTTAGAGATGCCACAATAGTGGTTTCTTTTTCATAGATTTCTAGCCGTTACATTAAGTTTAGTTTCATTTAAACTTGGTTGGATATATTAGTGTTAATAGGTGTATCATGGCTCATTAATCTTCCACATACAAAATAAATATTAAGCTTGCATTAAAGTAGCATATAAATATACATGATATAAGAAAAACTTTTTGTTGCAAAAGAAAGGACTGAATTGTTACCCACGAAGTATTGATTTCACAGATGGCACACTTAATTTAGCAACACATTGATTCATATTGTATAAATTAAATCAAACTAGGAACATACAAAACCATTTGGGACTTCACCGCCACAGACATTAACGAGCAAGCTAAGAGATACTGGTACATTAAGATTGATCCCTAGGACGTTGGCTTTGATTGCAGTGCACAAACAGACGGCAGCCTCAAGGTCGGCAAGTCCTTGGATAAGAGAGCAACATGGCTTCACCGGTGGTGAACCTAACTCAACTTTGACCAATCCCCCTAGAAGATTAGCACAAACCCCCAGTTTCAAGGCGTCTCTAGGGCAGGTTTCTGTATTTGGGTTTGTGTTTGGTACTGTGTTCGGGTTAGAGTTGGGATTGGGGTTGGGGGTGTTGTTCGTGTTAGTGTTGGGGTTGGGGTTTTGGTTAGTGTTAGGGAAGGGGTTGGGGTTGCTGCTTGGGTTTGTGTTGGGTTTTTGATTTGGATTGAGGTTGGGTTCTGGTATGTCGGACGTCGCACAGCCACTAACCATGATGCAGAATAAAAGGTTGAAAGCTATGACCAGAACAACGGACACATTACTCTTCGATGCCATGCCGAAATCGGTTATGAAAACTTTGTCAATTATGGTAAAGGAAGAGTGTGATGGAGTAAGGGTACAATGGAGCATTATATAGGTCTCTTTGGAGTAATAATTTTTGTTTAAATATATTCCATTTAGTAATTGAGTCAAATTAGCATGTTATAGTTTTTGCTGCCACCAACCCATGCACATCAAAGCGTTGAAAGTCCTTTTTAAAAAAAAAAAAAAAAAAAAAAAAAACCCAGAAGCATTATACTAATTGCAAATAACAAATATATATGTGCTCCAATGGATTAAACTTTAACAGGGTATATATATTATCTTATATATCTGTTGTTCAAATCTTTTTTAGTGTTATATATATCTACTAAAGATTCAAATTGCGTGGTACGTATATGTGCTTTGCATGTAGGGTTATGGAAACACATTTTTGCTTCTGTATAGTTTTCTAAAATTGAATATGTTTTATGTTTTATATATAAATGGGTCGGCTACAATGAAAAATAAAGAAAAAGTTAGTACGCAATAATTTTGTAAAAGTTACCGATTACATAGAAGAGGTGAAAACATCAAACCCTTTCAATGTCCAGTAAATGTCTACTATATAAAGTCACAGACCACGTTTAGGTTTTTCCATTTTCTAAATGGATGTAAGTCACGCTATCATAGAATAATTAGAAGAGAGGGACTTCGAATCATTCCCATGATTTCAATATTTGTCGAATCATTCCCATGATTTCAATGTTTGTCACATGAAAGATTTTTGGCATCTTAAATATAAATATAGTCAATAAACAATTGCTTTGAAGCAGGCGAGGGATATGTGTATTAACTGACTCAAGATATTAGGATTGAAGACACTTAATTATAATTTTAATAAAATTGTAAGTAAATTCAATATAAAACTAATTCTAAATGGAAATTATTAGCCACGACATTCTAGAGTTGTTAGATCAACGGCACATTTCTACGACGGTAATTAAAAGTTAATTATATGAAAATGTTGTTAGTTTAGCGAAATATATTGCAGCCAAACACACTTTAAATGTTTAATAGCATATATTATGAGCAATTTAAAATGATAGATTTTTGTTGGGAATCAACTATTAGTTAATGATTGTTATACATTCTCTATCTTTTGCTGGCAAGAAGGAAAAAGAATTAGTAACAAACCGGTTAGTAAACAAATCATATATATACTCATAGAGAACTAATTATTTTTATATTTGGTTTTATATGAACCATTTATACGAACCAATTTACGAAGGATGTCCAAAATAGAGAACCAATAAGTATCCTTGTAACGTTTTACATTACCGGAGTGCAACTGATAACCGTACATGTTTGAAACTTGTAGAAGTACCACAAAAGACTACATACATAGGTATTTTAATTAACGACTGCCGAAATATGTCATTTGCATGGTAGACGAATTGCGGGAGATCTAATGGATTGGTAATGGATTAATGCATGTGGCTAATCCTTCACATAATTTTGAAGATTTGACATGAACTAGCGTAGCATAAGATTTCAGAATAGATAAATTATATTTTTAAAGTTACTAGAAATGATACTAAACTAAATGGCTTGTGGTTGTTCTTTGTCAAATAGGAGAAATATATGCAAAACACGTTTAAAAATATACAAAGTTTAAAATATTTTAATAGATTATCGTGTTCCGAAGTTGATTATTATTACTATTATTGTTATTATTATTATTATTATTATATGTTTTTTTATTTAGAGAGAGTAAGAATAAGCTAAAAGAAAAAAAAATAAACCCATTAAGGTTTTTTCACGAACTATGAAAAAATAGAACACATTCAAACTTTGTTTCTTCTATCACAACATTCTCGTTTTTTTTTTGTTTTTTTTAATAGGATGATTGAATCATGTCTCTACATCTTCAAGATATATCGAACAAAATTGTAATGATTCATTAGTGACCCAACCATCAGCTATATAACCTTCCA